>NC_056736.1:734300509-734583009 GCF_019279795.1 Protopterus annectens
CCTGATGAAATATTTTTTGATGTGAACGTTCGTAGAACTGAAAGTTTAGATCTTTAATAAAAATTTAAAAAATTAAAAAAACGGTCGGTGCTCACATCGCCTCCACTGAAGCATGCTTGCTCTCAAGAAATATAAAACTCAGAAATCATTATCTTTTGCAGATGGGCTTGTCCACTGCACCCACCACACCCCCTGCTACTTTCATTTATTTTAATTTTTTTCCTTATACTTTATTGACTGGGTTACCCCCACTAGGCCAATAACCTCTTTTCAGGGGAGAACTAACATAATATTTATAATGAGTAGTGAAATCTGGCTAGGTAGTTTGGGAACTTTGCCTACTCTTTTTTGATAAATGTCATGTGATCTTTTATAGCCACCTGAGTTATCATCAACTTAGGCAGATGGGGCCTAGATTTAATGTCTCATCCACAGGATAGCACACTCAGGAGTGCAGCACCCCCATTATCTTGCATTGCAGTGTCAGCATTGTAAAACTTAATCTGACTATGTGGTAGAAATAGAGACCACAGTTTTCTACTCTTCCAGGAACAAAGATGACTGTGCAATCTGTTGTGTCAGTAAGATTTCTACTTACAGATATTTCTCAGTTCCGTCTTCACACACAGCAATGGGAAAAGAGCATATTCCCAAACTTCATTTGGGCACCATTATGCAGTACTACAGTTGATCAGCTGTTAATTCAACAAAACAGACTTGATTCTGCAAAAGATGACTAAAGGAGTGACAATATTATATGCTCCCATGTATATGTGTGTGTGTGTGTGTGTGTGTGTGTGTGTGTGTGTGTGTGTGTGTGTGTGCCTGTGCTGTGGAATCTACTTTGGCTGTACTGTTAATGAACTGGTAAGAATTTTTGCACACAAGGTTGGATAACAAGATACTTCTGCATAGCCTTTTCACATCTAGCATTTTCATTTCATACACTAAAATTATGATTACTTAGGAAACTTCCAGGAAAAAAGATTTGAAGCTGTAAGTGACTCAGTAGCTGACAGGTTAGGGAACTATGGGAGGGGCACCAGATAGCTTGAACTAGAAAGAATTGAAACTATTGGTCAATTGTTCACACTTAGTGGACTGGCGGCCTTAGGCATAGGCCAACTAGGCGGCCACCTAGGGCGCCGCTCTAGCAGGGGCGCTTTTCCAGTATTTATTTAATGTAGGTAGACCAGGATGGAGGCACCGGGTGGTGTGGTAGGGGGCGCCGTGGAGCCCTTTTGCCTAGGGCACCAGTTGACCATAGGCCACTCCTGAGTGGACACCATGACAATTGTGTACTACTGCTGGAAATAATAAAATATTGGATGTTTTAGAAAGGGACAAAGAACAGCTGTATCAGTACAGATAATTTGTACATAATGTTATGGTTAGAATACATATTTATTTATTAACCAGGAAAGTCCGACTTGGAACGATGCCAATTTTCAGTGGAGAGCCAGGGAGAAACACTCCAGATGCATGTCTTTGTGATGTGGGAGGAAACCAGAGCACCCAGAGTTAACCCACACAAACGACATGCAGACTCCACACAGAAGGCACCCCAGCCAAGAATCAAACCAGAGAACCTCTTGCTGTGAGGCAACAACGCTACCGCTGCACCACTGCGCCGTCCATATGATTTTTAAATCATCCATTTCTAATCAAAGCTGTGTGGTAATGTCCTGAGAGTGTTGAGAAAGGGCAGTAACTCAGATTCCAGTTCAGTTTGCAGTAGTGAGAAGCAGCTGTTATGATGCTGAACTGTATGTAGCAAAGGATGATAAAAGAATATTACAAAAAATTCCAAAATGCAAGGATCTAATCAGGATGAGGCACACCACAATTTCTAAGCTGATGCATGTGCATTAAATAAAGGCCGTACTAATAAAGAAGTTTTGAAGATTGAATGTGCAAATGAACTGTGATGGGGGAGGATAGGTAAGAGAAGAAACAGAACATTAAGTATTACTTCAGACACACAACAGTTGATGTGACACTTCCTAGAAAGGTTAGATTCAGATTCTGTCACTTACGTGGCTTTCACTGTAGTCACAGTAACATCAGACAGATTGCTTCAGTAAAATGGAAGTAAATGTTAAGAAGTGTGAATTATGGTTGAATCCTTGCTTGCTAGACTGAAGGAATATCCATTTTCAGTATTCGTTCATTACTACATTATGAGTGTCCGACTGTAAGATCCCCCCCCCCACCTTCTTTACATCACCCATGCAGTCTATACTTGTTATATGTGAAACTATGACAAATACTGTAGCATGAACTTGGGCATGTTTAAAACAACACAAAAGAGTTAAAGAGAAATAAGACATGGATCTCTTTTTCTCTTCCATTGCTTCCTTGTTACTTATTATAGTGACAGACGGATTAGGGAATAGATTCAGGTCACAAGTACTAAAAATGTAGAATGATTATTTTGACAGGTGCCATGGTGTTTGCCAAAAGATATAGCCAGTCTTTATTTATGCTACTTCTTTTTTGACTGTAGTGTCTAATTTACGTACTTTGCAAATCCCTGTGGTATACATGTCAGGTATTAATCTAAAGGAACAAAAGAAGCAAAATTTAGAAACGTCAAGGAATGCAACGGCTAGAGAAGCTGTATATTTAGCTAACTTAGTTCCAGGTTGCTCTGGAAAATAATTTTAAGCATTAAACTTATGAATGTGTATGCTGCAGATTCAAATATTTACTAAGTATTAGCCTTGAAGTAGGGCTGCAAATCTGCTTATTAAAGATAAGAGTGCGCCAGCAATGTGGGATTACGGGTAGTCACTCAGAGCAGCAGTGACTTCTAGTTCTGTACTAGGCCTGTTTACTGAGTGCAGAGATCAGTAAAATGTGAAAGAGTTATGCGTGCTATGAATATCTTCATACTGGAAGGGCAGCAAGGTGGACTAGAACAGTATCTGTTTGCCAAAATCATATCATCACCTCTTAATGGAACATGTATATCAAGAGAACCTTTTAGCATTCAGTCATTGGCTAAGGATGTGGTTACAGAGACAGGAGATTTAGTACCTGATAGCCTGGAGGGAAAAATAAGCAACAGTGGAGAGCTTTACACCAAATGTGATGCACCTGTCTCCTCAAGGAGTACAAGTACTGACCAGAAAACTGCCCTCACATCTTTTTAGACCTCTTCCCATTTAAAAATGAAAAAAATATGCAAAATTAAAAAAGAATGATACGTGACAGTAGTTTTGCTAAATGCAAGATGTTTACGAACAAAAATGGGTGATTTAGAAGTTTTTCTCTATCTGGAGATGTTGATATCTGTACCATTACTGAAAACTGTTTAAACATCAGAAATGCTAACCACAAATCCCAGTGTGTACCTGCTTTCGTTGCTGCATTTTCAGATTTCTTAGGTAACATTGCCTTGGCATTTATTAAAAAAAAAAATCTAAAAGCTACAAGCCGAGAAAGCCATAAACTAGTAGAAATTACTAACCTAATAAATGCAGTGGCTTCATTTGTAATGTTGTAGATCCTACTGTGTATTCCTGTGTCTCTTGCAGAGCATGACTGGTTTCTGACTAAACTGCAGGCTGTAAAAATAAATGAAAATTAATTTTATAGCATATTTTAACTGCATAAACTACTCTGCATCAGATAACTGTGCCGTGACATTTACTGATACTTGCCCAGCATCTAATTGATGACTATTTTGTCATGTTTTTTTTTCAAGAATATTGATTACATTCACATTTTGGTTTTATCTTGGCAGAGTTTTTTGGTACTGCTGTTTGACGTAATAGAGCTATTCTGCTCATATTTAGCTTGTGTGGTAATTGAGAGTCTAATTAATTAGTTGCAGTGAGATTGCTGATTGTGTGAGATCCACCTGGGCACTTTAATAGTGATGTTTTGATTAAATTATGCTTTTTTGTTATAATGCAGCATGGATTTTGGGCACAGTGAGATCACCTTTATGACAGAGACCACTGCACACTTTAATGGAAAGTATCTCCTTTCCGAGCTATTCAGCAACCAATGAGTTAGTATATAGAGCTTAAGGAGTGCTGGAGTCCAGGGAACATACTACCCTGCCACAACCTCCCTCGCAAAAATGCTTATTATACTTTTAGCAGATAGTTTTCAAGGGGCTAAGGTTATGATTAGTTGTAACTCACAAAGAGCGCCTCAAACTACTGTGTATGGATGGATTTTGAGGAAAGTACCAACTGAGAAGGTTAAGCAAAACAATTGGGAACAAACAGTTCAAAATCTAGATAGAGCTGGTAATATTTTAGATATGTTGAATGCTCCCCTATGGTTATACCATGTGCAATTAACACAAATCATGACACCACCAACTTTAGCTTGATTTAAATCATTCTCAGTCATAAATAATTCATCCTTCCTGAATTTCTCTAGTGGAAAATACAATATGGTAAATAATGATCTAGTGAAATCACAATAGGATACTCTCTTCAATGAGCCAAATAAATTTGGTCAGGATCTTATAAACTTCCCGTTATATTTTTAACTTCTACATTTACAACTTCTAGTAGTGCAGGAAACACACACACACACACACACACATATATATATATATATATATATATATATATATATATATATATATACAGGTAAATTCAACTAAAATCAATCAAAAAATGGTATAGAATCACAAAATTTATTAGATGTACCACAGAAAAAAATAAGTATGTCTTAGTCTTTAGAAATAACCTAGTCTTAAAACAAATTTAGTTGAAGTAACGCACAGAAACTACATATATATGCTATATATCTGATATGAAAGTCTGACTTGGAAGGGCTTGAGAAACTGGCAGTCATATGAACAAAACTATGGGTAGATATCCTTCTAAGTCACCTTGTCAATAAACAGAGGGCTAGGCATAGAGTACTAAATGTATATGTTATCAGGCTCCAAAGATGAATTATAGTGCAAATGGAAAAATCCTACACTAGAAACTTAATGATTTGAAAGAAATTTTGACTCAACATGTCAAAGCAAGCAATCACTAGTCTTACTGGACATGTAACCATAACACAGGTAGTGTCTTACTGGACATGTAACCATAACACAGGTAGTGTCTTACTGGATATGTAACCATAACGCAGGTAGTGTCTTACTGGACATGTAACCATAACACAGGTAGTATAATGCTTGTCTGAAACAAAGCGCACAAATTCATCATAATCCAAAGACTGAAATTTGCACTATGACCAAGATAGAGGTTCTAGATGAGAACTGCATGCTTCCATTCAACTTGTCAAGAAGTAGGAAACTGTCCTCAGTAACTCAAGCTCAGATGCAAAGCTCTGAATGGCCAACTCGTGTTATTCTGGGAAAATGCTCCATAGGTAGATAGTAGATGTGTTGGATTACACACTAGGCCGGAATGCACAGATTGCTAAGTATTCAAAAGAAGATGGCAGATAAATTAGATGCATTTAAAAATCACTGTAGACAGGACACTTCCTTTTTCTGAGAGATTACATTGTGGTAGTATTCACAAAGCTTAAACTTGGTATCAAAGACTGGCATTTACTTTCAAGCTCCCACTCTGTTCTCCAAAGCCCACAGAGCTTGACATTAGTCCAGTTTCATGAGGAATCAGGTGACTGGAATGTGCAGGAGGTGGGGAAACAAATCTATTGTGGATCTCACACCCACCATCTCATTAGGGTTACCTGCGTCGGACATATAAAGGAATCACTTAAGGCCCCCCTGCCTTAATAAAGTAATAATAATCAGAAAAGTTATTAGATATACCACAGGAAAAATAAGTATGTAATTATATTGTATAGAATTAATAATAGATTAAGACTTGAAATATTCATGCTCATGTATTCCACCAATTCAACATCACAGAGCTGTAGGACAAACGTAGTGGATGTTTTCACCAGAAAACTGCCTTCACCACAAAATAAGTGTTGGCCATAAGCAATGGGTGACAGAAGTAAACAACGGGACAATTATATATGACTCAAGTCAGGAATACATTTCCATTACTCCTGGGAACCATTCAGTCGGTAACTGTAGTTCCAGTGACAGAGTTAATTTCTCATTGTAGAACTTCTCATGTTAGTATTTTTATATTTCTTTCAGGATAGCTCCCTATTGAAATGTCGACACCCATAACGCCAAGTACCGACAGACTGAAAAAAAGACAGAAGCTCTATAAGAACAATGACTCTCAAACATCATTTTTCTCCATTAAACTTGATTTTTGTAGGGGCTCAAGACCTCCCACACCCCATGAACTTATATATACCAACTCTGAGATCGCTATACCTTGAAGAAAATGGAATATTCTGAGAAATGGCATATCGGACTTAGTATATACAAGTTCATTTTTTTTGTCCATTCAGTCTCTGTATTTCAGGAATCAGTCATGTGGGTCCTGCCATTTCAGGACTATTTTTTCCCTCAGGTTGTTGCATTCAGATCTTGTAGAAGCAAATCGGATGTGGATCGCAATCTTTATGACATATTTCTGTGGGTGGCAAACCTGATATCACCTGAGGAGTAATTTCAAGCTAAACAAGACAATTATAGTTTTGCTTCTAGTATCACCTTTTATTTTCCTTATCCTGTCATCAGCCGTCTCATACAGACCATTTGATAAGCGTGACAGGAAGTCATACAGACCATTTGATAAGCGTGACAGGAAGTCATACAGACCATTTGATAAGCGTGACAGGAAGTCATACAGACCATTTGATAAGCGTGACAGGAAGTCATACAGACCATTTGATAAGCGTGACAGGAAGTCATACAGACCATTTGATAAGCGTGACAGGAAGTCATACAGACCATTTGATAAGCGTGACAGAAAGTCATACAGACCATTTGATAAGCGTGACAGGAAGTCATACAGACCATTTGATAAGCGTGACAGGAAGTCATACAGACCATTTGATAAGTGTGACAGGATGTCATACAGACCATTTGATAAGCGTGACAGGAAGTCATACAGACCATTTGATAAGCGTGACAGGAAGTCATACAGACCATTTGATAAGCGTGACAGGATGTCATACAGACCATTTGATAAACATGACAGGAAGTCATACAGACCATTTGATAAGAGTGACATAAAGTCAGGCAGCATGAGGAGCTCCATTCCCCTTCATCAATTTGCAAATCCTGCTTTAGTGAAACAAGGTATTTTATCATAGGTTCATAGGTTCATAGGTGTGTACTAGACTAATGGCCCTGGAGCCTTTACAAGCCTAGCCCATAGAAGTGCCTTGGCATCATGCCGCCCAACGTTAGTTCCCAGGGCCTCTATCAAGTAGAGCCACTGGAGTGATCCCGGGGTGAACTTTATATTTCCCATCCACTCATCAAGATTTCTCTTAAAGAGGGCCTGTGAGGTGCTTTGTTTGACATGTATGGAAAGTCTATTCCAAAGCATGGGCAGTCTCTGGGTTATGAACCTGTCCCTCCAACATGTTCTGTTGATTGTGGTAATGAGGTTGAGGTCTCTGAAGTGTGTGGTGCAGAGGGATTGGGATTTCTTTAGATGTAGTATTTCTAACAGAGCTAGGTCTGACATGGCTTTGTAAATCAAGCAGAGATCCCCTCTTAGTAGATGATATGAGACAGAGAATAGCTGGGGTTTTTTGAGTCTCTCCATGTAGGGAATGTGTTTAAGGCTTTTAGGATCCTCTTCGTGAGGTACTTTTGTGGCCTTTCCAGCCGTTGCATGTGTCTAGTGAGGTACATACCAAATGGGGCATTATACTCAATGACTGGCCTAATGAGGGAAGAGTAGAGAGAGATGATGACCTCTTTCTTCCCGGATGCAAAACCCTTGGTAATGAGATGTGCCACATAGAAGGACTTTCTGACCAGAGTAGCAATGTGGTGGTCGAAGGAGAGGTTAGTGTCAACCTGTGTCCCCAGATCTCTTATAACACCTTCAGTGTTCAGTGGGGTCACATTGATTTGGTAATTAGTGGGAACTGAGTTTTTCTCTAAGGGGATGATGATGCATTTTTTGGCATTAAGCTTAAGGCCATGGTTTTGACACCAGTCATTGGTCTCAGTGAGGCCTTTCTGTAGGATGTCTACATCACTTGGGGAGTTAGTAATGTCTCCCAGCTTGTAATCGTCTGTGAACTTGGCCAGCCAGAGTCCCTCTGTGTTGGCCTGGACTTCTGAAAAGTGGATGCTAAACAGGAGAGGACCCAGAACTGATCCCAGTGGGATTCCATTCGTGACTGGTTGGCAGTCAGACTTGGAGTCCGCTACTTTCATACTGTGGGTTCTATCTGTGAGCCAATTTTCAACCCACCTAGTGATATAGGGGTTGATGCCTAGTTTGGTGAGTTTATCAATAATTCCTGAGTGGAGAATGGCATCAAATGCCTTGGCCAGATCGAGGTAGGCTGTATGAACTGCCTTGCTCTCATCCACAGCTCTGGTGACTGACTCAAAGAAGTCAACCAGGTTGAGCAGGCATGATCTACCTTTCATAAAACCAAATTGAGTAGGATCTAGAGTTTGGAGATTCCCTATATCCTTGTTAATTAGGTCCATGATGATGCGCTCCATAGCCTTACATATCAGACTCGTCAGGCTAATGGAGTGATAATTTTAAGGGTCTGTAGTCGCTCCCACTTTATGGAGAGGGATGACTGTAGCAGTGCACCATTCGGTAAGGACAAAGCTTGAGGTGAGGCTGTGATTGAACAGGGCACACAGATGTGGTGCCAGTTCACTTTGTAGTTCATGTAGAACATATCCAGGGATATTGTCGGATCCCATGGAAGCTGTATTCTTAGCCTTGGATAATGTAGTTTTAACCTGTGCTGCAGTAATGCTGGGTGCCTGGCATTCCTTCGGTATTATGATTGGTCCTTTGGGGGGGGGGGTAAAGTTGGCACTGAATCTGTCAGCCAGTATTTTGGCAATATCTGTTGGCTCAGTATAGGAGGTACCATTGTATAGTAACTCAGAGCAAATCTGCATATTGCCATGGAGATTCTTGATATAATTATAGAAGGCTTTGTGGTTGTTTTTAGTGTCTGCTGCAATTCTGCCTTCATAGCTGGCTTTAGAGGTTTTGATGAGGGATCTCAGCTTTTTGTTGAGGCTAATAAGGGAGTTTTTCTAGTCTTGGGACTTCACCTTTTTCTGCAACAATTTCTTCCTTCTGTTGTAGAGTTAATTAATGGCAGGGGACCACCAGATTGGCTTCTTTTTTTTTTGGAGGAGAGCGTCTTGGTTCTGTTGGGTATAGCTAGTTCCATGCATTTATGTATGTGTTCGTACAGTGCATTGTTGCATGATTCGGCAGTCATGCATCTATTTTCCATTGACATGGGTGCCGTGAAGTTAGCCACCTCTATTTTTAGGAGCCCAAAGTGAGTTTGGAGATGTTTTTCATGGTGGTTACCTTTGCTGGGGGTGTGGGTGAGATGTGGATTTCATTAGTGATTAGTTTATTGCCAGATCTAACCAGAGAGGAATTGACTATTGGTGTAGAGCAATGGTTGCCCATGTTAGTAATAACCAGGTCAAGGATGTTGCTTCCTCTAGTGGGGGTAAGAATGATCTGGTCCAAGGCACTGGAATTGATGAATTCCAGGAAGCACTGGGCCAGTGTATTGGTGCATGAGTAGTTTTCCCAGTTGGTGGAGGGGTAGTTGAAGTCACCTAGTATGAGTGTTGGGTTGGACCCTAATAGTTTCCAGGGTGCTTAGGAACATAGAGTGAGAGTCTTGGGACATGGTTGAGGACCTATAGCAGGCTACGACCTGAATTGCTGTCTTACCCAATGTTAATTGTACCTGAAGTATCTCAGATGCATTATGCTGGGCTACTAGTCTGGAGGTGTGCATATCCTTTATGAATATGGAGACAACACCGTGTTTGGATCTTCATTCCATGTTCTGGGACCGAACGGTATGGAATGAGTTATAGCCTGGTAGCACAAGGGTGCTTTCTGCTGCTTTAAACCAGGTGTCTGTTACAGCACAAATGGCGATGTCCATTTTGAGGAGTGCTTCAGGCAAGTGCATCTTGAGATTTAGACTTCTAGCGTTGAGCAGCATGACCCTCAGATTGCATTTATATATAGCTGTTACAGTGGTAATTTGGTCGTTGTTACATCACCTAAAAAAGACACTATAGTGGTGGCAAGAGCTTTAGCCAGTATCCAGAAACCCAGGGGTGACAGATGCAGGCCATCTCTGGCAAAGCATTGAGGTCTGTCAGTCATGTCATTCCAGACAGAGAGATACTGGATCTCCTTAGAATGACACCAGAAACTTAGCCAATTGCTGAAGTCAATTATTTTCTGCTTGTACTGCGGTATAATTCTGGGCAATGGTAGGATGCTGCTCAGAGCTAGGGTCATACCTGCCTGGGCCACATAATCCGAGAGCTCCTCCATGTATCTTTTGATGTAGTCCAAGGAGGTGCATCTCAGGTCATTCACACACACATGGACAGTGACAGAGTCATACTTGTACTTGTTGTGGAGTGACCTGAGTGCATGTGTTATGTGTCAGATTCTGGCACATGACAGACAGCTGACTGTTACCTTCTCCTTATTCAGCCTAGTCAGTGGGACATCAGTGTGCCTCACTATTGAGTCACCTGTGATTAATGTATTGGGCAAGCTGTTTTGCCTTAGGGGCTTAGGTTGAGGGGCACACTGTGTAGGTGAGCTATGTGTCTTGTGGTTTATGCTGTGTTGTGGTGGTTGAGTGCGTTTCTGCCTTGGAGGTCTCTGCTGTTTGGGTAGATTTCTACTGAGAGCCTCCATGAAGGTGGGTATGTGGTTTGTGTTTTTATGTAATAGCTGTGATGGTGGGTGTTCTGGTGGGCTGTGTATTCCATGTAGTGTGGTGCAGGTGTTGACCTTCTCCTCCTGACCAGCTATTCCGGTCTTGGCTTGAGAGTACATGGCTTCCAATTTGGATATATAAGTCCATCTCTCACAAGTTTGAGCGTTGGGAGATAAGACAAGAGTGTTGTCTGTGTACATGAAGCAGTTGCTACACTGCCTCAAAATGCCCAAGTCCACCAAGTTAAAAGGAGAAAGCACAGGGAACTGACCATTAGACATGCCAGGAGGGATGATCATTATTACTAAGTACTGAGGTTGTTTCCTTATGTAGTCCTTTTACAGGAAAAATGTCACTCAAGGTGTCTGAGTCTGTAGAGAGCACTGCCAAGCACTTGAGGGGAAACTAATACGCAGACCCTGAAAATTTAAGGATGAAGTATTTAGGCAGATATTCTGAAGTTAGTAAAAAATCAAGCAGTACTTACTGAAAAATAAAGAATTAGCTTGTCAAGAATGATGAAAAGAGTGGAGTCACATGAATGGCTACTGCCTGGCTACTACTAATGCTGGTCTCAGCACAGCTACACTCTGTTGGGATACAATACTCCTTTGCTTCTTCTCTCACCAGAAGCAAAATGTTAGCACCAATCCCAAGAAGACAAGCAGACCGTGGCTTGTTTGGTGATCCACAGTCTTGTCCCCAGATAATGCAAGGGTCTGCAGGCTTCTAGCCTTTTTCTGGTAGATGCCTCGAATAGTAACCAGACCAATCAGGTATGTTAAAGCACAGAAATTCACTCCCCAAACAGAAAAAGTCAGGAGTCAAATGCACTCTGCTCCTACTCTCACCAGGATCAAAATATAAGCACAGATTCCAAGCTATCACCTATAAAGCAGTTATTAAGTTTTCTGGTGATCAGCAGTCTCCAGGAAATAATGTAACTGCACTCCTTCTCTCACCAGGAGAACACCGAAGCACTAATCCCAAGATGACTACTGAGAGGCAGAATGTGGGCTCTCCAATAACTGGTGGTCTTGCAAAGGTAAGATGAAAAAAATGGTTTATCCAAAACACCGTGGTGTGCACTAGAGGAGTTAGATGTGTAAGTAGGTAACTTAAGTTTTACCTTTCTAAAAAGTTAAGTTTTAGTGGAGAGTCACTATTTTTAAAACAGCAAGATAGATTGAAAGGAGGTGGTCACTTTTGTATTCTGGTACTATGGAATACAGTAGGCTGGCCAATAAATTTAAATAGTTGAAGTGGGGTGTTTTCACAAAATGATAATTTTGTGCTTACTCACACCAGCCAGTAAACACATAGAGGAAATGAGATATATGGTCAAATTAACATAAGGGGCAGGCATCTAGAAAGACAGTGGTGTTTAAGAACACAACAGTAACCAGATAGGAGGGTGGAAAATATTTCTGTCTGACTCACAAGAGACAGAGCTGTGGTCTCTTTTCAAGTTTTAATATGCAGTTAAAAAGCAGAATATAAGTAAAACACAGTGTATACAAAACAAATCACAGTATACAAAATATAAAAAGGCAATAAAGTAATACAAAATACAACAAATAAAAAGCAAACTAACCTTTCCCTCACAGCAAACTGTAGCAGAGTGTGGGTGAGCCTTTCCAGTAAATACTTTTGGAATACTGGTTGTACTAAAACATTTTCAGTGGTTGCATTAAAAGAGGAAGAAAAATCATGCCACGTATATCCATCCAGTTTAAATGAGCATCTGTCAGTACTAATTATGGTTTGCCAAGAAATGGTCTAGCATAGACCAAAAGCAATTCCAATCATGGCTTCTCAGGTGATTCTGTTAGATGTAAAGATGAACTCATCAGTGACTTACTATAAGCTTGACACTTATCACACACCTTTATTACATCATTTAGATATATCCGGGCCACCACAGATATCAGCTAAATAAGCTTTTCATCTGAATTTTCCACACTGGGCTTGACTGAGATTCAGACTTCAATCTTTGAAGTGCCTCACCTATGTGTAGGGTTTCCCATTTATAATGTCATTCATTAAAATGCTGACTTTCAAATGCATGAAAAGATAAAGATGAGTTTTCTTTTTTGTAGGGGCCCCATTCACTCTCGATGTGGGGTGGGGCTGCCTCTCATGAATACTATTAATTTTATTAACTCAGAGGCCAAGGGGCCATACAGCTTTGAAGTAGGAAAGAATCTACCCTTTTCTAAGGTTGTACAACCTCTCTGGAATAAACAGTGATATTCCAATATTCAATATATTTTTCAACTATTTAAAAGCTAAATTTGATCATCACTCTTTTTAACTGAACTCATGCTTAGAGTTACAATGATTTTAACTAATTCATCAGCTGTGCCTGTGTTTTTTTTCTTTACTAGGTTTCTTAAGACTTCTTTATAGTAGGTCATATACCCAGATGTACGTATAAGATTGTCTCTTTTTTTGTCTTCAATGTTTATCTTTCATTGGCAGCAGGAATTGTTCTGGAACATTCAGTGATCTTCCTGTGTTTAGATTTTCACATCACAGGCAATAGAAATACCTACATTTTTCCTTTGTTTCCTGTTTAATTGCCTGTTCTTTCACATTCACTGCATTTTCAAAATCTGCTATCAAAACTGGTGTTATCTATCTTGGAGGTGAAATGCATAATTTTTAATGCACCAAACGTTTTTAATGAGGATTCCAAACTCTGTGGTACTGAGCAAAAACTGATTCAGACTTGGCTTCAGCAATATTTATTCTGTATATTACAAAGTTTTGACCTTCATAAGAGAATGACAGAAACAATTAGAACGCTGTAAGAAAATTCAAATGCTATTATGAAAACTGGGTCTTCTATTTCAGCTTTGCTCATTCTTGGCAAAGCAAAAAGCAGGGTTGTCTATTTTCCCCATTTCTGTTCATTCCAGCAATGGAACCCTTGGTACTGAAACTTAAATACATTAAAGATAGAATGAATGGTTCCGTCTTTTCAGAGGTTCCCTATTATGTTGACAAACTTGTAAAAGTTTGAACGCCATATAGTCGAACCCATATGTTCAAACTTTTAAAAGTTCGAACGTGTTAACGGAAATTTACGTTTAGTGCAGAGAGGGAAGATTTCCCTTTACTGCACTGTAGTGTGGATTCGGAGTTGGTACATTTAAAGAGTTGGGGATGTGGGTGGTGCAGGGGGGCTTGTCCCTCCATGTTTATAACCATTAGGTAGGTTTTTTGTGGGTTTTTTTTTTTTCGTTTTCGAAATGTTAAAAGTTCGAATATATGGGTTCAACCATATAGCATTCGAACTTTTAAAGTTTTGATAACGTAATATGAACCCCTTTTCAGAATAGCTCATTATGTCTATAAGCAGGTGACCTCTGTCTTGTATTAGTATGAGCCTGAAAGCTTACCAGAGATAATTTCAGTAATAAATACATTCTGAGATATTTCAAATTTAAGAAAAAACAAAAGTACCATGCACTAGCTTCCGGTCACTGGGAGATCCAAGATTAATTTTAGGTTCCATTGGATCAGGAATCCAGTCAAGGTATTAGGTACTTGGTTAGCTCACAGAACTACAGAAGTCAATGACCTGTATTCCAGGCAAGTCATTCTCATGATAGGAATCATTTGCAAGAATGGCCTTTGCCTTGGATCTCTTCCCCAACCGAAACTAAACATTAGACCTAATCAAATCAATCCCTATTGCAAAGGTCAGGTCCTTAACTTAATCAAATTATCTGTGAACTTTCCTTGTACCTTCAGAAAGTGGCAGCAATGTTATCTATGTTTTTATGGAAACATAAACAACCCTGTGTATGAATAGACTCTATGATTTTAAATGAATGGTGGGCTAGCCGCTAGACTGTAGTGCCTAAGTATATATTCCTAAATATTTCTAGAAATTTGCTGGCAAATGATGACAACCTGTTCCATTTATGGGGTAAGAAAGACTTTATCATCTTAATGATCACATCAGTCTTAAAATGGTTGGCAGCTTGTTTAACAAACATTTCAGGGGATTGTGTAATGAAGGCTGAGTGATTGACTTGGCATTTGACATGAGCAGAACTATTAAAAACAATTTTCAGGGATATCATGTTATAAGAGAAACCTTCTATGCACTGGAAAGCTACATTGTCATTTCCGCATCAAAGAAACATATAGGATCATAGTATCATAGGAAGTTACTAGGCTATTAGCCCTGAGGCCCTTACAAGCCTAGCCAAGAATTTACCCCATGTTCCAACAAGTCAGCACCCTATGCCACTGTCCAGCAGGGACATAGGTGGAATCCCAGGGATGTATTTTCTGTTCCCCATCCAGTTATCCAGGTTGCGCTTAAAAAGGTTTAATGAGGTACTCTGCTTTACATGGAGATTCTATTCCACAAAAGAGGGAATCTCTGGGACACAAATCTGTCCCACTAACAAGTTCTATCGATGTCACAGACCAGGTTGAGGTCTTGCATGCAGGTTACTCGAGTAGAGCTTGAGTTGCAGATATGCAGCAGTCCCATCAGGGTGGGGTCTGAGATTGTTTTGTATGCCAGACAGAGGTCACCTCTGAGGAGTCTGTAGGAGACTGAGCCTATCTGTGTAGGGTAGATTTTTGAGGCCCTGGATTCTCTGGGTGAGGAATCTCTGTGGTCTCTCCAGCTGCTGCATGTGCTTTGTGAGGTACATGCCAAAAGGGGCATTGTATTCAATAATTGGTCTCATAAGGGAAGAATACAGGGATGTTATGACCACCTTGTCCCTGGATGAGATACTAATGAGGTGGGCCATGCAGAAAGCTTTCTGTACAACAGATGCAATATGGTGGTCAAA
Organism: Protopterus annectens; assembly: GCF_019279795.1. NCBI lineage: Eukaryota > Metazoa > Chordata > Ceratodontiformes > Protopteridae > Protopterus > Protopterus annectens. Next base: position 734,316,127 of record NC_056736.1, read on the forward strand.
AGTCAGTTTGCTATCAACCTGGGTTCCCAAGTCCCTTACGACTGATTGTGTGCTTAGTGCCTTATTATCAATGTAATAATTTGTGGGAACATCATTCTCCTCAAAAGGGATGATGGTACATTTTTTGGCATTCAGTTTGAGGCCATGTTTCTGGCACCAGTCATTTGTTTGGGGGAGACCCTCTTGGAGGATGTCTACGTCACTAGGGGAATTGATGACAGCACCCAGCTTGCCGTCATTTGCAATCTTGGTCAGTCATAGCCCACTAGATTTGGCCTGCACCTCTGAGAAGTATATTCCAAAGAGCAGAAGCCCCAAGACCGATCCCTGGGGTACACCGCTTGTTCGGGTGTACTACTTGAGGTATCTACCCCTATTTTGACTAGGTGGGTTCTATCAGTGAGCCAATTTGCTACCCATCTGGTAACATATGGATTGATGCCTAGTTGAGAGAGTTTATCTATTATACCTAAGTGGGAACAGTATCAAAGGCCTTGGCCAGGTCAAGGTAGGTGGTGTGCACCGTCTTATCCTTGTCTATGGCCTTGGTGACTGTCTCAAAGAAGTCAACCACATTTAACAGGCATGACCTCCCCTTGACAAAACCAATCTATGTGGGATCAAGTGTCTGGAGGTTGCCAATGTCCTTGTTAATGACATCCATGATAATCCACTTCATGGCCTTGCAGATCAGGCTAGTTAGGCTGATGGTTCTATAATTTTCTGGATCGGTGGACACTCCACCTTTGTGCAAATGGATGACAGTAGCGATCCTTCACTCGGCTAGGATGAAGCCAGAACTCAGGCTTTGGTTGAATAGGGTGCCTAATGGTGCTGCAAGTTCCTGCCTGAGTTCATGTAGGATGCAGCCTGGGACCCATGGAGGCTGTATTTTTTGCCTTTGAGAGGGCAGTGATGACTTGCTCCCTAGAGATAAGGGGAGGGGGCAGGTACTGGGGATGTCCTGTTTTATTGATGGGGGGACAGAGGAGTGAAGTTTTCACTGAACCTGTCTGCCAGCAGGTTGGCTATATCTACAGAGTTTGTGTATGTGATGTCCTTGACCACCAGTTCTGAGCAGATTTGGGTGCTGGGTGAAGAAAGCCTTATGATTGCCTTTAGTAGATGTGGCCAGTTTGGACTCAAAGTTTGCTTTGGAGAATTTCACTAGTGCTCTTATTTGCTTGTTCAGTCTAAGGAGAGATTACTTCCAATTAGACACCTGCTCCTTCTTGGTTCTGGACAGCAATTTTTCCTTTTATTATAGAGTTTGTTTATTGTAGATGTCCACCATTTACTCTTCCATGAGGAGGAGGATTTTGTCCTGTCTGGTATTCCTTATATAAATGCTCATATAGTACTTTCGTGTAAGTTTGGACATATGTGCCAGTTTCTGTGGAGGGGGGGGATGTGAAGTTGTTTATGCCTTCCCTCAGGAGGTTGTAATCAGCTTTGGAGAAGTTGTTTTGCTTGACCCTAGCTGGGGGGGGGGGGGGTGACTTCAAAAGTGACTGCTTTGTGGTTGGATCTTACCAGGGATGATGACACTGTAGGGATGCTGCAGTGGTTACTCATGTTGGTTAATACCAAGTCCAAGATATTTTCACCTCTTGTGGGGGTGTCAACCAACTGGTCCAAGGCATTTGCACTGACAAAATCAAGAAATCTCTGGGCATTTGTGTTTTTGCATGAGTATTTCCTCCAGTCTATGGTTGGACAGTTAAAGTCACCCAGGATCAGGGTGAAGGATTGAATCTTGATAGATTCGAAGAGGTCCAGATAGGTGGAGTATGCATCTTGAGTCTGAGTTGGAGGCCTGTAGCTAGCTATGACTCAAATATGGGTCTTGTCAGTTGTTAACTGCACCTGGAGTATTTCCTGAGCATCATACTGTTTGACCAGCCTAGAGGTGTGTATGCCTTTTATATATATTGCAACTCCACCTCCTTTTGTTTTATTGCCCATGGCTTGGGGTCTGAATGAATGATTGGATGAGTAACCTGGTATGGCTGGGGTGCTCTCCGCAGCTTTGAACTAGGTTTCTGTGACTGCACAAATGTCAGCTTCTTCTAGGGTTAAGAATGCTTGCAATGAGTGCAGTTTCATGTTTAAACTCCTAGCGTTTAGCAGCAAGGCCTTTAATTGACATTTTGATGAAATTTTCATGTTGGTAGTTTTGACCTCATGGCATTGCCTAAAAAAGAAACTGTGGGTGAGGCAAGAGCCTTTGCTAGGACCCTGAAGCCCAAGGGAGACAGGTGCAGGCCATCAGTGGCAAAGCATAGTGTCTTGTCAATCATGTCATCCCAGGCTGTCAGGTACTGGATCCCCTTTGAATGACACCAGAAACTAAGCGAGTTGTTAAAGTCAATCATTTTCTGTTTGTATTGAGGCATCATTCTGGGTGATGGTAGAATGCTGCTTAAGGCTAGGGACATACTTGCCTGAGACACATACTCAGCGAGCTCAGTCATGTCTCTCTTCATATAGTCCAGGGAGGTACGTCGCAAGTCATTCACTCCAACATGGACTATTACAGAATCATAACAGTACGTGTTGAGAAACTTGAGTGCATTGGTGATATGGTGTATTCTGGCACCCAACAAACAACTAACCGTGACTTTCTCCTTATCCAGCCTGGTGAGGGGCACATCTATGTGCCTCACAATGGAGTCTCCTATGACTAATATGTTGGGTTTATGTTTAGGCCTTAGTGGCTTTGAGACACAGGTGCGTGGACTATGTGTGGTGTGGTGGGTAGTGGAGTTTGGGTGGGTTTATGCCTCGGAGGTCTCTTTTGTTTGGGTATGCTTTTATTGAGGACCTCCGCATATGTGGGAGTGTGTTGTGTAGGTGTAGGTTGTGTTTGAGGTGTGGTGTTTGTGTTGCCAACCTTCTCAGTGCCAGATATACTGGTTTGTGGGGGAGAGAGCAATGACACTAGGTGCTTGATGTATTTGCATCTCTCACAAATTGTGTTCGTAGGAGGCAGTAGTAGAGGGTTGTCCGTGTACATGAGGCAGTTGCTACACCGTCTCAGGATGCCCATATTGACTAGACTGGCAGGAGAAAATGTAGGAAATTATACGTCCATATTTGTCAGAAACTGAAAGCGCTAAGTGGATAAAAGGAGGAAGGTGTATGAGTAGTAACTACTAGATGATAACACAAGTGCTATTAAGGGAAAACATGTAGCTGGAATACCTTAAAAAGGGTTAAACACCAGGCAGCTGAAGCTCTGGATGCAGCAGACCTGTATCTAAACTATGCTAATCAATTTTAAGGTTAAGAACTCAGTAAGAAAAAAACTCACAATGGAGCACAGATTAATCACTCATAGTCAAAAGAACAGCACTAACAGTATGAAAAAATACAGCTGATACAGTTTTGGCAACTAAATGTGAAACAGGAAAAATGCTGGTCAAGCGGATACCACTAAGCTACTTGATTTGTAAAATAAATAATTAGTTGAGCTTTAAATGTGTATAAACAACAAGGTAAATGTAATCTAATTTGAAACAGTACGGAAAAAAATACATAATTCGTGATACTGACCAGGAAGCTCATAAAAGCCTTCCAAGACAAGCTTAATGAAGAATTTGCCACTGTGGACAATAAAAAAGCATCGTATCTCAGTTGCCCTAACTCTATAATAGCATATAAAAGCAGGCCTTAGAAGAAGGTCAGAAAGAGGTGGTCAATAACTGCTCAGCCTAATATAGATGATGTAGAATTCAGGATAAGGGTGTGTCCTCCTCATTCTGGAAATGGGTGACTAAGGAGTCCAATAGCAGGATCACTGATTTTATAAAAGACGCCTTGTTAGTGTCATCAGCTTCTTCCTCATCTTCCAAAGTAGTAAGAGTATTTTAATGTAGAGGCCTCCATTTTTCATACTTGACTCTAGACCTTGTAAATAAAATGTTCCCTAAGTCTGCTAACAAATGTGGAAGATTTACACAGACAGAGGTTGGCTCCTCAAGATCCATATTTTGAAGACCAATTATAGCAATAAGAAACAATCAAAATCTTACGTGTGCTGGTACCTGAGGAAATACATTTTTTCCCAACTAGCCTTATTTTTCCCAGTGTTAACATTAGCTATGAAGTGCATAACCAACTAATGAAAAAATTAAGCCTCTAAAATTTGGTGTAAAACCTTACTGTTCACTACTTATAGAGACAACTTGTTGTGTCTTTCGGCTTTTCCCGGTTAGGGGTCGCCACAGCGACAGTCCGCTAATGACTGGCAGTAGATTTTTACGTACCGAGTTGCCGGCTCTGATGCACAACCTTCAACGAAGGTACACCCATTCACGCATGTCTCCACACAGAAGACGCTCTAGCTGAGAATCGAACAGGACAATGTCTTACTGTGAGGCGACAACGCTACTGCATCACCACCACCACAGTTCCTACCTACTCAAAATTAAATAAAATAAAGTCAACATTTAATCAGTATATCAATACTTGCAAAAATATACTGCAAAATATTTTGTAATCTGTACTTGATAAAAGGAAGATAAACAGTAAGATGGCTGATAATTTTACAGTTGTAAAGAGCGGGGAGAACTGTTTTTTTTTTCATACATAGTTGTAACTAGTAAGAAAGAAATTTGACAACTAATGCTGGCAGTATAGCCTTAGTATGATTGGTATTACATAACTACTTAATGTGGTTTATGTTTCACTAAGTATCATGCTAGCCATGTTTAGAAACAATTTAAAAAAATGTTTACAAAAGAAGTAAAATGGCAATTAAACAGTGTGCATTTGGGAACTCTGCTTTGATCGTTTGTTTGTAGTTAATATGTTCATGTATGACATTTTCATAAGTAACACCACAATGGGCTTGAAAGAAAATATGTACACATTTGCATATAATAATTAACTTGTATTCATTTGTTTTTTATTTATATTTTTTAATTTTCTTTTAGGGTGGCACAGCAGATAGCATTGTTGTCTCACAGCAAGAGACTCTCCAGTTCAATTCTTGGCTGGAGTGCCTTCTGTGCTGAGTCTGCATATCCTCCCTGTGTTCAAGTCGGTTTCCTCTAGGTATTCCAGTTTCCTCCTACATTCCAAAGACATACAGTAGGTGGACTGGAAACTCTAAATTGGCCATAGGTGTGAGAGTGTGGTATGGAAGAACAACTACAGCGGGGCTAGCCACCCTGCAGTGCGAACCTTGGCTCTAGATGATTGTCACTGTTGAAGTAACATCCCAACGCCATGTGTAAACATAGGAAAAGGAGTTGTGGATGGATTCATTTGTCATTTTTTTTTAATTATTAAGTGGGTGAGTGAATCAATTCCTTTTTGAAGTATTTTCTGAACTGGGTTTCAAGGACGTGAGCAAATACAAAGTATATGTGAACAGCTCAATATCCAATGATCCATCATGTTTTTGAGCTGGGAAAAAAAAACAGACCACCCAGAGAAAGCCCAAGCAGATATGAGGAGAACATGCACACCCCACCCCACCTCGCACAGAGTGACTAGCCCACAGGACTGAACCTACATCCCTTGAAGCTGCAAGTCATGGATCTTAGCACTGAGCAACTATGCTGCCAAGATAGGCTACATACATTACAAAGAACGAGGAAAACAATAAATGGGCCACGAGCAGCTTAGATTTGCGCAGAAGTATAGATGTGGGGATTCAGTTCAAACAAGTGCAAAATTATACCACGTTATATAAGCAGCTTATAAGAACCAAGGAAATGATTATTCACTAATCAGTGGGGTGTCAGTGGTGATAAAGAAGCTAATATCACGAGAAGGCAGTTGGAAGACTCAACATTGTTACTGGAACGCACAGATTATGGCATGATAATAGGAAGTATACATGGGGAGATTCTGTGTATGTGGGCACATATTTTTGGGGATATCTGCATCAAAATAAGGGGGTCATAAACATTTCAGTTAAAGAGTAACTGAAACAAGCTGTATTTTAGCAGCTGAAACTGTTTTCAGCTGAGACACTGAATGGCTTACTCTGAATACATAAAAGTGAAGGTTAATGGTTTAGGGGTTGAATTAGAATTCTTTTCTGATTACTGCAAATGTGACCGTATCATAGAATATTTGTATAAATGATAGAGGCAAACTCCAACTGAGTGCTCATGAAGCTTGAGATGAGATGCACGTGCGTCTGGGAAATATAAGTAGCAAGACTGTCAGAGAGAGAGTGCAATGTGTAGTTACATCAATTAAGATGGATGGCTTAAGTTAGCTGTATTGCTTGATTTGCATACACAGTCTATTATTTTAACAGGAAGGTGTACAGATAGTCCATTAGATAAGGAGGAGGAATACCAGTACTACCAAAAGTATCACACTGTACTGGCACTGTTTGACACCAATTGGCACTCACTCTTTTGTGCTCCGACACCAGTGGCACAGCTATTCTATGCATCTGTAAAATAACAGTCCTGAAAAAGTCAATGTATGTTGAGTCCCATTCAATGAATGAACCATTTCATCAAATGTAAATACTTTCCCTGAGTTTTGCAAGCCAAAGCTGATGTGTTTGTGCACAAGGATGAAGTTAGAGTGGGCTGCGGACACTTGAATGTAAATCATAGCATTATGTATGGACAGGATGAAGATATTGCTATCGTGCAATGGTTTAATTGTAAAAAGAGCATTTGCTCATTTTAAATTAACGTATATAGCCGAAGTATCAACATTACTGTCTTTGTACTTGGAATCTGTTCAGTTACTCAAAAGCAGTGTGTTGAAATACATTTCGCTGACTTGCTGAATGTAGTCTGAAATGCTAATTTTCCAAAAGTAGCCACAAATCAAAACCGCAACTCTCAACTGTACAGATTTTCACAGATTGCCCATATTTTTGCCTCATAGTTTTGTTCTGTTTCTCATAAAAGTGTGGTTTTCTGGCAAATCGCTGAGGACTGAAGTCAGAAAATAATGGCAGACATTTGAGTTTTGGACTTCTTATTCTTCAGAAAAGTCATGTTGATGCAAAAGCTGTTATTCTATCAACTTTAAAGTTTGTAAGAGCAATATTTAGAAAAGTGTCCCTATTTTTGGGCCTTTGACCGCACATTATTTGTGGCTTTGTCCTGCTCTAAGAGGTTGAGAGGTATGATCAAAGCTACTATCTGTATTACACAGTGGTGACTAGATTTTCCTACTATTCATAATGCAATTTTATGACAAGGAAGCCAACAAACCACAAAGCTAGATTTTACTCATTAATAAATTGTTTTTCTATATAATATAAGACTAGAGCAAGAGTCAGCAATGCCACACTCATAAAATACTTTATTCAGACATTCTTTTCTTGCACACTGTAAGATTAAGGGGGGAAGGAGGAATGGCAAAATGGTTACAGTGTTAACCTTACAGACCCAAAGTACAGGGCTTGATTCTCACCTTTGCCCTCCATTTGGTTATAGGCTAGGCGTACCTGTCAACCTCTTAAGAGCAAGAAATCTGGGCAAAGGCCAATAAATAAGGACACATTTTAAATATTGCTGTTATAAACTTAGAAAGTTGCTAGAATAACAGGATATGTTTTAGCATGCATGTTCTGAAGGATAAGAAGTCTGAAACTCAAGTGTCTGTCATCATTTTGTGACTTCAATTCTCAGTACTTTGCCAGAAAACCACACATTTTATGAGGAACACACCGAAAAAATTCATAAATCTGGACATTCTGTGAAAATCTGGACAGTTAAGAGTAATGCTACTAGGTATGTAACAGTCTACAGGCTGATTGCCTAGTAATTAACTACGAACTTAAGAATATAAAAATAATTTTTTAAAGGGGGTTAAGGTCAGCGTAATGGTTAAAGTCTTTACCTTACAGATATAAGGCATGGGATTAGATTCTGACCTCCGGTTATTGAATAGACTTATAATAGTCTGTGGACTGAGAATATAGTCTAGTTCATAGGTTCATAGGCTGGTACTAGGCTATCAGCCCTAGGGCCTATACAAGCCTAACCATAACAATTCCCTGGCTATTTCTTCCCACAATATTTACTTCCCTGGACCCCTGTCTAGCAGGGTGACTGACGTGATCCCCGGGGTGAATTTCCTATCTCCCATCCAGTCATCAAGGTTCCTTTTGAAGAGGGCCAAGGAGGCGCTCTGCTTGACATGTATGGACAGTCTATTCCAGAGTCTGGGGAGTCTCTGGGTCAGGAACCTATCCCTCCAGCATGTTTTGTTCATTGTGATGACAAGGTTTATATCCCTGGAGCATGTGGCTCTGAGGGATTGGGATTTCTTTAAGTGTAGCATGTCCAACAGCTCTGGGTTTGACATGGCCTTGTATGTTAAGCAGAGATTGCCTCTGAGTAGACGATATGCGACAGAGTATAGGTGGAGTTTTTTTAGATGGTCAGCATAGGACATGTGCTTTAGGCCTGTGATTCTTTTAGTGAGGTATTTATGTGGTCTTTCCAGTTGTTGCAGATGTCTTGAGAGGTACATACCAAATGGGGCACTGTATTCTATAATGGGCCTAATGACGGATGAGTACAGTGGGACAATGACCTCCTTTTTTTCTGAATGAAAAGCCCTTAGTGATGAGGTGTGCCACATAGAAGGATTTCCTGACTGTTATGGCGATGTGGTTATCGAAGGTGAGACCACTGTCCACCTGTGTCCCTAAGTCTCTTATCACACTTTCAGTGTTTAGTGTACTGCCACCTATGTGGTAATTCACGGGTACATGTTTTTTTCCCAAAGGGGATAACTATACATTTCTTGGTACTGAGCTTGAGCCCATGGCTCTGGCACCAAGCATCTGTTTCTGTAAGGCCCTTTTGTAGAATATCCACATCATTTGGGGATTCAGTAATAGCTCCCACTTTGCAGTCATCTGCGAACTTTGTTAGCCAGAGTCCCTTAGTGTTGGCCTGTACTTCAGAGAAGTAGATGCCAAACAAGAGCGGTCCCAGGACTGAATCCTGAGGTACTCCACTTGTCACTTGTCTGGAGCTGGATTTGGAGTCGGCTACTTTTACAGTGTGGGTTCTGTCAGTAAGCCAGTTGGCAACCCATCAAATGATGTAGGGATTAATGCCCAGCTTAGTAAGTTTATCTATGATTCCAGAGTGGGGGATGGTGTTGAAGGCCTTGGCAAGGTCCAGATAGGCTGTGTGGACCACCTTACCCTTGACCACGGCTCTGGAGACTGATTTGAAGAAGGCAATCAGGTTCAGGAGACATGATCGGCCCTTTACGAATCCAAACTGCGCGAGGTCCAGTGTTTGAAGGTTGCCACTGTCTTTGTTTATAAGTTCCATGATAATACGTTCCATGGCCTTGCAAATCAGGGTAGTATTTACCTATGATCCTAATACACTAAATTTTGTTTACTACTCTCACATATAGATGTGTATAACCTTTGTCATGCTCCTTTTAAGTCTTTGAAAATTGTGGGACTTGCTTATATCATCATCGGGTAATAATTTTCGTTTCGACATGTTGTAATCAGTTGAGTACTGGTTAATATACGGTTGGATGTTTATCCTTTGTTGTAGAACAAACAGCAGCATCAAATGCTTTCTACATAATTCATAATAAATTTCTGAAAAACAAATATAGTTAGGTAGTTACATTTGGTATGTTTTTATCTTCTCCTAAGATTAACAGAGCAACACAGAAAAAAAAACATACTTTTCATATCAGTGGGCAGCAGGAAACCAAATATCTGTTTCAAAAGCCGGTTTCACTGAAAAAACCTGCAGTCCCCTGATGATGTCATCATCACCATGGAGATTTCATTCCTACAGCAAAGAAGGAGCTTTGCAGTTCAGCAACAGAATTTATAAACAGGACTTGCCTTTTTTCACCTTTCAAAAGGTTGGGAAGATGGCAAAAAAGCAGGCTTGGAAACATGAGAAAATGCTGTTAGCATTTAATGAGCATTCATTATGTATGCAAAATGACCAGCTTGGCTTGACGCAAGGATTAGAAGAGAATGAGTGGAAATAGTATATTAAACACTTAGCAAAATGTAGCAAAGTAACATGTTCCTGCCAGTATTTCACTTTTCTTCTTTGCTAATTCATTGCTTGTGCCAACAGACAAATTGACCACATCTGCTTTTTGTGTAAGCTACAAGGCAATTTAGCTCTCAGACATAACATTCATGGGAGGTAAAAATGCATTTTGATATTTAATTGCTAGAATGTCTAATGTAGCTGAATTACATTATATGTCAAATTTGTCCTCACTGGTCCATCACATTTCCTGTTCTGTGCCCCATATTGACCATGCTTAGCACTCGTTGCTGTATCTTTTCCTGTTCTTGAGCAGTAACCTTGAAAGTGAAATGTCTGACGACGTTTAAGACAGCAATCCCTATTCCTGTTTTCCCTGATCCTTTCTGGTGACAAATGAATCCCCCCACTCCACCCATCCACTCATGAAGGTTGTAGTCATCCAACAAGCCAGTAACTGACACATATGTACATACCCCTACAAAAAACAGACATAGCTTAAGGTGTTTGGAAGCTTGCAGGGTGGACCATATGCTCCCATATAACAACATGCATTTGTCAATTAATGAGTAGCCAGAGGCACAGACTCTGAGGACAAACACAGGCCATTAAAGAGCAGACATGCAGCGTTTTACTATATCTTTTCAATGTGGTGGTTATAAAGTCCCAACCGTGTGATGTCTGTATTTTTAATTTTCAGTCTTGGTCATTCTGGATACAGGATATGTCCGAGGGGTAGTGTGACAGCAGTGAGGTCTACGGTGGGAATGACGGATGCATTTAAGGTGGAGGTGGGGTTACATCAAGGATCAGCTCTGAGCCCTTTCTTATTTGCAATGGTGATGGACAGGTTGACAGACGAGATCAGACAGGAGTGACATTGTGATCTGTAGTGAGAGTAGGGTACAGGTGGAGGAGACCCTGGAGAGATGGAGATATGCTCTAGAGAGAAGAGGAATGAAGGTCAGCAGGACTAAGACAGAATATATGTGTGTGAATGAGAGGGAGAATAGAGGAATGGTGAGGATGCAAGGAGTAGAGGTGGCAAAGGTGGATGAGTTTAAATACTTGGGATCAATAGTTCAGAGTAATGGTGAGTGTGGAAGAGAGGTGAAGAAGAGAGTACAGGCAGGATGGAGGGGGTGGAGAAGAGTGTCAGGAGTGATTTGTGACAGACGAGTAGCAGTAAGAGTGAAAGCGAAGGTCTACAAGAGGGTAATGAGACCAGCTATGTTATATGGGTTGGAGACAGAGGCATTGACAAAAAGGCAGGAGTTTGAGCTGGATGTGGCAGAGTTAAAGATGTTAAGATTTGCACTGGGTGTGACGAGGGTGGACAGGATTAGGAATAAGTATATTAGAGGGTCAGCCCAGGTTGGAAGGTTTGGAGACAAAGCCAGAGAGGCAAGATTACGTTGGTTTGGACATGTTCTGAGGAGGGATGCTGAGTATATTGGGAAAAAGATGCTACGGATGGAGCTACCAGGTAACAGGAAAAAAGGAAGACCTAAGATAATGTTTATGGATGTGGTGAGCGAGGACATGCAGGTGGTTGGTGTGACAGAGCAAGATGCAGAGGACAGGAAGAAATGGAAACAGATGATCCACTGTGGTGACCCCTAATGGGAACAGCTGAAAGAAGATTATGAGTCTTGGTCATTCTGGGCTTCATATAGTAGCTGGAAATATTTCACTACTTGTGTTAGCATTTTGAATACTCATTAACTGAAGGGATAAGCATAGAAAAGCTGATCCAGAAGTACTGCGTAATTTTTTATGTTCATAGATGGTAGTTTTTAATCACCTGCAGATCCTTGAAATGCAAGGGCAAAGTACTGTTTTACTTTCATTTGCATCTTCAAGAAGCAGGTAGCCATTTGAAATGCCAGGACCCGCTAGAGTGAGTCCTGAAATCTGGAGACTGAAAGGCCATATGATTGGACTTACATATACTAAATCAGAGATGTCATTTTTCGGAATATCACCTTTTCTCTGAGGTATGGAGACCTCAGAGTTGATATATATATATATATATATATATATATATATATTTTATTTTATTTATTTTTATTTTATTTTACATTTGTTGACCGGGCTAGTTTAGCTGGATATATTTCCATTTTCAGTAGAGGCCCAGGGAGAAAAGCTCCAACAGATATACAAAAGTATAAAATATTGTTACATGGTGAATAAAGGATTAATAAACAAATTAAAACAGGTAATTATTACATTCGAGAGATAAAGACACTTGAGAAAAGCAACAGTAAACATAATATCACTTAAGAAAGCTAAAACAAATGTAATACAGTAAGAATTATGTACAATTGTTCACATCAGGTAGAAAGATTTCAGCAGTAAGTTGATTAGAGTTTAAATAGTGTCAGTCTTACTTACAAGACTAAGCATTTAAATGTTTGGAAATTTGGTTAGAAGAGGAAGAAACAGAGGTGAAGAGGGTGGTTAGTCAGGGTTACTACAAGGGCATAACCAGTGCGTTTGGAGGTGTTTTTTAAGTTTTTGTTTAAAGAGTGGCAAGGATGTAATTAGAGTTAGTTTATTGGGTAACAGGTTCCAGTTTTTTCCTGCTGTGTTGGTAAACAGAGAGTCACCAGCCGTATTATTAGACTTTGTTATGCTAGCAAGGAGTTTGCTAGAAGAACGTAGGGAGTTCAGATTATTATAGGGGTTTAAGAGCTTTGAGAGTATAGAGGTGTTATTGGGTCGGTAAAATATGCTGTAGGCAATTGTGAGTTGGGGGATTATCAGATGGTTTTGGAATTCCAGCCAGTCTAGTTGCCTAAGATTAGAACAGTGGTGGGTTCTGAAAGGATTGCCAGTAGCAAATCTGGCAATGTTATTATAGGAAGTTGCTAATTTGTTAAGGTTAGTTTTCTTTAGGTTGGTATAAACAGGTGAAGCGTACAGAAGGGTTGAGATTAGATGGGAGTGAGCAATCTTGACTCTGGCTGCTGGGGTTAAAAAGGTTTTATTCTATATAAGGAGCCTATTTTTCTGTTGACTATTTTAATGGTGTTATTTATATGGTAATCAAATGAGAGGTTATTGTCAATGGTTATTCCTAAAAGTTTAGTGGTAGAGTCTGGGAAAATAACAGTGCCATTATTTGAAGAGATTGAGAAATCTAAGGGGGAGGACCTAATAGTGGGTGTAAAGAGAAGGAGTTTTGTTTTTTTGGCATTAAGAAGGAGGCAGCGTTTGGTAAACCATGTTTCTACAGTGTTGAAAACATTTTGAGTAAGAGAATATAGTTCAGATGGAGAGGTTGCTGAGCATATTAGTGTGGAATCATCTGCATATTGAATACAGGTGGCTTGAGGAATTGCTACATGGAGATCATTGATAAATAATGAGAAAAAAAGTGGTCCAAGAATGGAGCCCTGAGGGACTCCGATGGTGACAGGCAAAAAGGATGAAATTTGATTTTCCCAGAGAACTGCTTGTTGCCTGTTGCTGAGGTAGGATCTGAACCATTTAACAGCCAGAGAGTCAAAGGAAAGAGATTCAAGAATATTGATTAAGAGGGTGTGGTTTACCATGTCGAAAGCTTTAGAGAGGTCAATAAAGAGTGCAGATGAGAGGATGTTTTTGTTACGTTTTCTATTAATGGTATCTGTAAAGGATAGAAGGGCAGTAGTGGTACTAAGTGATGGCCTAAAGCCATGTTGGCAGTTTGCTATTAAGTTATGTTGAGAGAGATGATGTAAAAGTTGTTGGTGAATGCATTTTTCCATAATTTTTGCTAAGGGTGATAAGAGAGCAATTGGCTGATAGAGTAATCATTAGAATTCCCACCTTTATGTAAGGGGATAATGTGGGAGATTTCCCAAATATCTGGGATGGTTCCTTCTTGGATTGTCCTATTTATAAGGATGGATATAGGATAGGCAATTACTTTGGCTGCTTTTTGGAGATATTGGGAAGGAAGTTGGTCAGCAGAAGGAGTACATGGCTTGAGTTTTTGAATACATTTATAGATGAGAGAAGTAGAGATGGGTTGTAGTTTGAATTTAGATAAAGAGTGTGGTGAGTTGATGGGAAGGCTGGAGTTTTCTGAGATAAGTTGACTAGCTAGAGATTGTATAGTCTCAGTGAAGAAAGAGTTAAAGGTATTGGCAGTTTGAAGGGGAGTATTTGGATCTGCATCAAGTGGGGTGGGTGTTCCGGAGTTACCTGGGGAAAGGAGCTTATTAATGAAACCAGAACTTTTGAGGATTATTTTGATGAGTTTGTTGGAGTTTACAGTAGTAGTTTTTTTATCTGTAAGTATGGCCTTTTTTGTACTATTTCTGAGCTGCCTAAAATGTAGATGATCAGAGATATTTCTGTTAGATCTCCACTTAGCCCAGACTTTGTTCCTAAGCATAATTTGATTTCTAGTTTCATGACAAAGCCATGGGGCTGGGTTAGACTTCATTCTTACGGATCGTTTAGGAGCATGCTTATCCAGGATAGATAAGAATGTAGAGTTAAAATACTTTACAGCCTCTTCAAGTGGAAGGGTTTTTAAAGGGTTCCAGTTGCAGGCTTTAAGCTCAGTTTGAAATAATTCTGAGTTAAAGTGTTTGGTAGAGCGTGCTGTCCTAAAGGTGGGGAGATTTGGAAGATCCTTCTTTTCTCTTATGATGTAGGTCAAAGAATGATCACTTACATCATCTGGCAGGGTTCCTACCTTGTAAGTTTGTTTCTGTTTATTTATGAGTATCCAGTCTAAGGTGCTCTCTTTCTTATTAGGTTTGTTAATTCTGGTTGTAGAGGTTATGGTTTGGCTAAAGCCATGGAGGTTAATATGAGAGGTAGGAGTTTCAGCACTAACACTTTTCCAGTCAATGTTAAAGTCGCCTATTATTATTGTTTCTTGGGGGTAAGTGGAAGACACCCAGCTTAGAATAGCCTCTATTGTAGTGATATTATTTCCGGGTGGTATGTAAATGCAGATAATGTATAAAGATTTGTTTGCGTTGATTTGAAGTTTAGTAATGAGGACTTCTGCGTTACTATCCTGGGTTGGATTAGATGGTAGGGTAGAGATATGAAGTCCGTTTTTAAATAGAATTGCTACTCCACCACCTTTATGTTTTGTTCGGTCTTGTCTCACTGTATTGTAGCCTTGGGGAATAATTTAATTGTCTTTGGTTTCTGGTTTCAACCAAGTCTCAGTGAGGCAGAGGATATCAAAGGAGTGAATATCTAGGACGGCATGAAGGTGAGCTACTTTATTATTAATGCTTTGGATATTAAGATGCCCTATTAGGAGAGACCTATTGAGTTTAGGGTGGGTTATTTGGATAGTGGGGTTGTTAGGGCCAGGGTTGGGTTGGATGTCACCGTCTTTTAAGGAGGGATTATTTAGTTTTGTTACTGAATTTTTCCTAAGGTAAGTTTGAATTTTCACTTTTTTTACTGAGGGTAAATTATGTTTAATGTGGGAGAGTCTATGATATTTAGGTAGTAGGTAACTGGGAGTGGAAGTTATGTTAGTATGTCTATTGGAGGATATGTGTGTGTAAATTGCTGTTTGTTTTTGGGAATGGTTAAGATGGAAATAGTGCAGTTTTTCAAAGGAAGTAAAAAGGTAGGTTGAGATGAGGGTAGTTGAGAGTATAATTGTGAGTGTTAGCTTGGTTAGATTAGGTAGAGGCATCTTAAATGGAATTATGTAATAAGAACTCAAGTGTAGGGATGAATTAGGAAGTGACATGTACAGGAGAGGAAGATAAAAGGATAAAGGAAGTAAAGAGAGGGGGCATTAATATGTATAAGTTAAGAGTAGGAGGATATGGTAAAGGTACTCTAAGGAGTGGCTTATTGTGAGTAATTGTTAGAAGGTGGGGGTGTGGTTAATGTGTGTGGGATGGGGTGAAGTATGGGATTGGTTGGAAGAGAGAGAGGGTGTGGTTAGGGAAGTATAAGTGTAGGACCCCTGGGGGTGGGTGGGAATTGGGGGTAGGGTAGGGGAGCGGAGTGAGCCCGTAGGGCGAACGGAGCGGGTCACAGCTGAGAGAGGCTGAGAGGCAATCAGTTATGGAGAGAGACTGAGTTCTACAGGCATAGGAAAGGTAAGAGACATATTCTGTTACTAAGTAGCAGAAAAAAAGGTGAACAAAGGTATAGCTGTGCTGGGGAGACAGTTATGAAAAACAGTTTTATAACAGAGAGAGAGATATTTATAGAAAGTGCTAAGGCAGGAAAGGAGGTTTATACAGAGGGTTAATTGAGGGGGCCAGTAGCAAAAGTAGTGATTGTCAAAAGCTGTCTAGTTATTAAAACTCCCAGACTTAACTAGAATTATTCCCTTTTCAACCTATCATGGGGTGGGGGGTAAGTACTTGAATAGAGAGTACAAGCATAGGTAGCAGAGTCTAGCTGGTCTACAGAGCTAGTGGGTGTCTACAACCAGTGAGAGATGATTTTCCAAAGCCTAAGGTCTGCTGCCCTCTAGTGGAAAAAGTGAGGAAAGCACTAACTCCACTAGGGTAGTAGTAGGAGGGGGGATAAGATAGTAAAGAGGTGGCTGGAGGGACAGGTCCGCGGGTGTGCTGGCCCTTACAAATTAGTTTAAATTTAATGCATTCACCAGTACTTTTAAATTAACATACTCACAAGATTATAGTTAAATCCTAAATATACTGTAGGATAACACCTACACTGTGAGGCTGAATGTAGAGGGTCCAGATAGATCCTGAGTGGCTTCTAGGTTGTGTTTCCCTACTGTTCAGTAGGATTTCATTAGCCTTACAGGGTTTCTAATAGAGGGACCGGCTGTGTCTCAACACAGCATTTAGAAGAAGATTATAGTTAAATCCTAAATATACTGTAGGATAACACCTACAATGTGAGGCTGAATGTAGAGGGTCCAGATAGATCCTGAGGGGCTTCTAGGTTGTGTTTCCCTACTGTTCAGTAGGATTTCATTAGCCTTACAGGGTTTCTAATAGAGGGACCGGCTGTGTCTCAACACAGCATTTAGAAGAAGATTATAGTTAAATCCTAAATATACTGTAGGATAATACCTACAATGTGAGGCTGAATGTAGAGGGTCCAGATAGATCCTGAGGGGCTTCTAGGTTGTGTTTCTCTACTGTTCAGTAGGATTTCATTAGCCTTACAGGGTTTCTAATAGAGGGACTGGCTGTGTCTCAACACAGGGTTTGGAAGACTGTGAGGCTGACTGTAGAGGGTCCAGATAGATCCTGAGGGGCTTCTAGGTTGTGTTTCCCTACTGTTCAGTAGGATTTCATTAGCCTTACAGGGTTTCTAATAGAGGGACCAGCTGTGTCTCAACACAGGGTTTGGAAGGGTCCACACACCACCCGGAGAGCAAGGGGCTTTTGGCTGGAGCAGAGGGATTTTATATATATAATATATATAAATTTGGGGGGACTTACACCACACATGGGGGGTGCAGGGGAGCAAACCCTACTGCTAAAAGAAGCTTTAAAGAGAGCAGCAATTATGGAGATTTGCTCTTCTCCTGTGTTTTCAGTCTTTTATTTTTTTGGCTTGTTGGCAATCAGGATTTTGAGTGCCAACATTTCAATAGGGAGCCCAGTAAGGACTATCTTTTTATGTTTGCTAATTATAAATCATTCTTAGCTATTTAAGATTACACATTTTCTTAAAAATGCTTGATTTTTCCTTGTTTTATTTTTGATTCGCAGCTTCATTGTTTTTACAGTCGCCTGAAAATGACCAGAAGAAAGCAAGGAGAGTATGTGGACAAATATTCTGTGGCCCAAGGAGAAAGAAGGAAGGCTGTGGATTGTTACCATCCATCTATCACTGAGTCTTAGTGAAATCACGTTGAAGGCTTGATAGGGGGTAGAAGAATGAGAACCTTTTCATGAATGTGTATTTGTGTATATTTGTACTTGTGCTTTTGATGGCCAGGGCAGTGAGGGTGGGAGATAAGTAATGCCTAACTATAGAAACTCTGTGATACATAATCTGGAATAAATGAATAACCTAGTGATGACATCCTACAGAAAGGCCTCACTGAGACCAGCATCTGGTGTCAGAACCATGGCCTTAAGCTCAATGCCAAAAAATGTGTTGTCATCCCCTTTGGGGAAAACCCAGTTCCCATGAATTACCACATCAATGGTACTCCACTGAACACAGAAGGTGCATTATAAGAGACCTGGGAACACAGGTTGACAACAACCTCTCTTTTGACCATCACTTTGACACTGTGGTCAGAAAGTCCTTCTATGTGGCACATCTCATTACTAAGGGTTTTGCATCCAGGAAGAAAGAGGTCATTGTCTCCCTCTACTCTTCCCTCATTAGGCCACTCATCGAGTACAATGTCCCATTTGGCATGTACCTCACTAGGCCGCAAAAGTACCTCACAAAGAGGATCCTAGGCCTTAAACATTTGTCCTATATGGACAGACTCAAAAAACTCCAACTATTCTTGGTCTCATATCATCTACTTAGAGGCGATCTCTGCTTGACTTACAAGGCCATGTCTGTCCCAGCTCTGTTAGAAATGCTACAACTAAAGAAAAATGCTACAACTAAAGAAATCCCAGTCCCTCCACACCACACGCTCCAGAGACCTTAACCTCATTACCACTATCAACAGAACATGCTGAAGTGATAGGTTCATAACCCAGAGACTGCCCATGCTATGGAATAGACTTCCCATACATGTCAAGCAGACACCTCACTGGCCCTCTTCAAGAGAAATCTTGATGAGTGGATGAGAACTAGAAAATTCACCCCAGGGTCACTCCAGTGGCTTTACTCGACAGAGGCACTGGGAACTAAGGTCGGGTGGCATGATGCCAGGGTAATCCTATGGGCTAGGATTGTAAAGGCTCCAGGGCCATTAGCCTAGTACACACTTTGAACCTATGAACCTATGAATGTTTGTAGGAAGCAATGTCAGTAGAACTGTGTACCTGTATCGGAGAAGATTATGGAAGCATGTGAAGTCCTGTATTAGGAGAAGGAAGTGGGAGAAAAAGATGCAATTGGGTTGTGTAATCGTTAGTGATAAGTGATAAATAAAAAAGTAAAGAGATGTTGGGAGGAAATGCCTGTGTGAAGGCCTGACCATAAGGGGAAACAGAAGTCAACTTGTAGGCCAAGATGACCATTGAAATAGGAATTGACAGAATTGTGAGGATGGGCAAAGTAAATTCTTCTGATACAAAGTGAAATGGAGAGGGATTGGCAGAACATCAGATTACTGAAAAAGTAGGAAGGTGAAGAAGCTCAACAATTTTTGATGGGACTGAAATAGTACATTTATTCTTCACTTTGATATATAGATAAAAATAACAGGTCAAATTGTTGTCAGTAAATGATTAAGTAACTATTGACAGAAGCAAATAGATGTGGAAATGGTTAGGGTGGAAGTAGAAAAGGGACATAGTGTTGTTTTCGTGATAAAGTTAGGTCCAGATAGTCCATCTATTTGTGCACCCTATTGACCATGCCTGGTGCTCTTATTTGGTGATTTCTTTGGACCCACCACATCATTTAGCAGGGGCAAATTCACAGATGTTAGCTTCTAATCACCTGGGGTAAGAATAGAACCCATAGCTTTCTGATTTTCCAGCACCAAAGTTGAGTGTGCTATCAAATGAGCCACTAAGACTGACAGCTTCACACCTACATGATATAACTGTTGGAAAATTTTTCTTAACAAACAATTGGCTCAAGTTTGACATGATTGTAGAAAGAAGAACAAAGATGCAAAACTAAAGACGAGGTGAGATTTGGGCAGCTGCAGGCCTGTTAGTCTTAGTTTGATGCAAGGGATGACTATGAAATATATTGTGAATGTCCAGTAAAGGATGGCCTCAGCACTATTTTCTTGGAGAAGGGTGTTACCACAGCTTTAAATGGCAAAGCTCTCACTAGTGCAAGCCTGACCTGGTGCTAGCTCTCAGCTACCATTGAAGAGGACAAGGGGTCATGGTGGCCCATCTAGGGTCTTTGCATTATTGGTCTCTGGACATCACTGGACAAATTAAAGTGGAGGTGACAGGGTTCAAAATGCTGATGTGGATAAGAAATGGGCTGACTTTATCAAAGGTGGGGGGGTGGTAATTCAGTGAGAACTCCCTACTGAAAAGTCACTCCGTGAGTTGCCCCAGGGTGCAATACCAGGACTGGAGAATCAGAATAAACTGTTCAAGATGCCAAGACTTGTGTCATGGTCACAAAAGGATGGACTGGAGTGCAGAGGAACCCAGTACTGTGTACTTGTTGGTACTTGGATGGCAGCAGGCAATTCAATTAAAACACAGTGTAAATGCGCATGCGCCTTTATGGAGGAAATACTTGGAAAACATAGAAGACAGTGGTGACCACAAGAAGGCAAAGGAAAACAAATATATGGAAGTTATAAGTATGCCTAGATTTACTTACACAATCACATCAAAAAGGATAGTCATTTAAGTATGGGGTGTGTAGACAGAGTAGATGTTTTAGCATTCCGAAGATGGCCCCCATTCACAGGACACTGAAATGACACTGTTTGATGTACTGTTTCCAGTACAGGTTGTTATGCAGGAAAAGGGAGAGCAAACAGTGCAAATAAAAATGACTTAAGGAAGGCTGAGCTGTAGAAAACATTCTAGGAGTGTAGAATACAGACACTGAGAGGGTGAGAAGGCTATGCACCCGGATTTTCATTTAGCAGGTAGCAGGGTTGGAGTTGAAGAGGATACCTGAGGTGGAAAAGGATTTTTAGGTGGTAGCCATAAAATGAATCAGTTTAAGGTTGACCAGAGAACATGGAAGGTTCCTGAAACACAGTGTCATAGACTGGGGTAGATTATTACCAGAGAGGCTCAACAAGGCTTTGGACAAATAGAACATATGATGGGGAAGGGAAATTAGATGATCATCCTCGCAGTGGCTGGCACAATGTTTGGGCAAATTCAATAGGACATATTTATTCTTTTAGCATCTATATTCATAAGTCCAGCTGCTTGTAAAAAACAATTCATGTGGCATCATTGCAGGCCTAGCAGGGTGATGTTGGGCCTTGCATGTAACATATTGGCTGTGCATTACTTTGGAGATGGAATTGTCATAAAGATTCTATTTGGCTGAAGAGCGAAGACATGAGAGACCCTACCTCGGATATTTGTCAAAGACTACATTCAACAATTAGCTGAGAATTAATTAATTTAACACTATGCAATAGCATGTGTGTTAAAGAAATTCTTGGCATTCTTATTTTATTTTATGTTTAATTGTATGTATTTGTTATTAGGGCAAATACTCTAGGCGCAAGTACATTGTAACAGAAGTAACCATGGAATGGTGTTTGACTAAGTGATTTCCTTGAAGTCAAACAATAGGCAAATGGGGGAAATCAAACCCAGGAGTACAGTATAAACCTTACTCACATTGCATAGCCTTAATTTTCTATACTAGACAGTAAAACAAATCTTGCATGTTGAAATGGCATAATGCAAGTTCTTAAAACAACACTCTATGTTATAAGGGCAGGAAAAAGTGAGCATTGAGATGTGGCAATCAATTTATTTTCTAATTACCTGTTTAATCAGTTTTAGAGATGTGTGGAATCCAGAATCTTTTACTGCTCTAAATGGGAGCAAGGCAGAGAAAGTAATGCAGGACAAGATGCCAGCCAATCACATACTTTCCAGATTACCATTTCACTTAAGCACATCTTGCGATTATGGGAAGTAACCATTGCATCCAAAACTCAACATGAGCACAGGGACAATGTGAAAACTCACAATGAAGGCACTTCAAATGAAGACTAAATCAGAGAGCCTAGTGCTGCGAGGCAGCAACAGTAACTGCTGTGCCAGTAAACTACTGCATGGGGAAGCATTTTAATCTGAAAATACTTTTTACAAAGTGGTCACCTATTTGCATTTTTAACTGAGAAGGATTGATTATCACTAAAGCAGGGCAGGGCTATGTTAGGGTAGTCAGGGGATTTAATGACTTTGCTACCATCATTTAATTTTTCACAGATATAGTGAGGATATTAGGAGCAGATCCCCCAAGAAGCAGAGTCATCCAGAGGAAATATAATTCAGAATTTTGTAAACTGTATCTTTTCTGTCTGGATTTTGTTGAATCACTAAGGATTTCATCTGCCTTTTTCTGAAACCACGCTGAATGTTAAACAAAATACTTATTAAATCTGAAATAAACACGTAAACAAACAAAATAGCAAATAAATAAACAATTTAGCTATGAACCTTTGCAGTAGACTATCCAGTAAGGGTGCCAAAAATTGGAGGCTAAGATTTTTTTTTCTTTTCTTTCCTCTGAAATCCCCTTTCTTAAAATATATAAAATGCAAGCAAATCTGCATTGTTTGAGAAATTCCCCATCATAATTGATGTATTAAAGCATGAGTTAAAGGGAAAAACAAGTACACATAAACAACTTCACAAATTTGTTGTCAACTCAATTTTTTGGCCAAAAAATGTATTACCAGATCACCTCATTGATCTAAAATCATTTCTTGTCTGCGCTATATCTTTCATTCAATCTACTCAAAGTTGCATAGTGGAAAAAGTAGCCATATTCGAAGAATCCATGGTTAGCTCTCCTATTTGAATAAGATGAACCATTTCTTGCCTTCCCACACTAATATCTTGGACCAAATTAGTTTTGAAACATTTTATATAATGTAAACTGTTTACACCAGTCAATGTTTAATACATTTCTAGAGTAACTAAAATGTTACTGCAATCTGAACTACATTGAAATGTCTCTTTGAGGAACTTTCATTTTTTTTCAATGTATTATCTCGTTTTAAACAGCTGTTTAAATTTGTCTAGAAATTACAGTTATTCTTTGATTTCATCATTTCTTTTTATCCAAAGTAGTCATGCCACAATCAAGAAAATGTGTTATTGAGTAGAATGAATGTTCTGTGTTATAGAACATAGGTGTTGTTCTAGGTAGCATTTATTTTCCACTTGTGAAAAAACACAGAAGGCTACAGTTACATATCTGTGGCTTTTTGGGGGACTGTTTCAATTTTTAAAGACCATTTAATAAAAACTCTGCTAAGTGAGAAGAAAAAACTCTAAACCAAGACGTGTTTATCCAGAGCATTTATCTGGCATGTAATTTTAGGAGAGAGAAAATATGACCTGGTAAGGTAAGCGTCTTAGGGAGATACTATTTTTTAAAGTTTACAGTATCAGTCTGTATGGTTAAGGCTCATTGCTAATGAGGTTTACTCTGTATTTTTGTACTTTTTTTGTTAATGAGGTTTACTCTGTATTTTTGTACTTTTTTGTTAATGAGGTTTACTCTGTAATTTTGTACTTATTTTGTTAATGAGGTTTACTCTGTATTTTTGTACTTTTTTTGTTAATGAGGATTACTCTGTATTTTTGTACTTTTTTTGTTTACGAGGTTTACTCTGTATTTATGTACTTTTTTTGTTAATGAGGTTTACTCTGTATTTTTGTACTTTTTTTGTTAATGAGGTTTGCTCTGTATTTTTGTACTTTTTTTGTTAATGAGGTTTACTCTGTATTTTTGTACTTTTTTTGTTAATGAGGTTTATTCTGTATTTTTGTACATTTTTTGTTAATCTTCACTCACAACAAGTCAATTAAGCAGGTAGCCATCCTTGAAATGAAAGAGTGGTGTTTAATGTGCTTGTCTGGTAAATAGATAAAAGGGTGTTTAAATACCGATGTCTGTTAATGAAAGGAGTCGGTTTAGAAAAGATATAAAAAAGGGCAACATGGTGACTTACTAGTAGGATGTCTGCCTCACAACTCCAGTGTCCTGGGTTCAGTCCTCAGCTACAGTTACTGTTTGTGTTTAATTTTGCATGATTTCCCCATATCTGCATGAGATTTCTCTGGGTACTTCGAAAAACTGTTACCCTACTGGTGGACAAAGACTGAATTCTCAAGCTTCAGTTGCCCAAGGTTCAACCCGTCGAAGATCAGACTTCCTCCATAGGTAATCAGTGTTAGTGAGTTGTGCCAGCAGTAATACCTTTTTGGAGGAATTTCCCCCTTCTTCAGGTTAATGCAACTGAGGAGCTAGTATATACAATTTCAGAGATGTGGGAGCCACTAAAAAAAGTGTGTTTTAGAAATTTTCCTCCAAATGCAATTCCATGATTCCAATCATGACTGTATTTGCTTTTGCCCACTTATAGTGGAAGTTCCAAAAACATGCAGGTTAATTGAATGCACTAAATTATCCATATATGTTGTATTTTTCCCTTTCCATTGCGACCTGGTTTGTTCATAGGTTCATACTAGGCTATCTGCCCTAGGACATTTATAAGCCTAGCCAGAGTGTGTTTGGCTTTCGCCACCCATTTTAAATTAATTTTGCTATGCCCTTTTTCGAGGTTAGTATACTGTGCCTCTGTCTAACAGTGACACCTATGATCTCCCATCCACTCATCAAGATTCCTCTTTAAGAGAGTCAATGAGGGACTCTGCCTAACCTGGACTGGGATTTTATTCCAGAGTGAAGGGAGCCTCTGGGTTATGAATCTGTCCCTCCAGCATGCCCTATTTATTTCAGTGCTGAGGTTCAAGTCTCTCGAGCATGTTGCTCGATGGGATTTGGATTTTTTGAGGTGCAGCATGTCCATCAATTCCGGGTTGGACATGGCTTTATATGTCAGGCATAGATCGCCTCTGAGCAGGCGGTATGCCACTGAATAGAGCTGGAGCTTCTTTAACTGGGCAGCATATGGCATCTGTTTGAGCCCTTTGATCCTCTTGGTGAGGTACTTTTGGGGTCTTTCCAGTTGCTGCAGGTGTCTGTTGTTTAAAAGTGTCTTGGGGTGAGCTTGCTGTGGGTATAACCAGAACATACAGCTTAGAGATGGTGTTTTCTAGAAGGACAATTTATGACACAGGTCATGTTCCCGAGTTATTGGGTAGAGACAAAGGGGTGGAGTGTATGTTCCCGAGTTATTGGGTAGAGACAACAGGGGCGGAGTGTATGTTCCCGAGTTATTGGGTAGAGACAAAGGGGTGGAGTGTATGTTCCCGAGTTATTGGGTAGAGACAAAGGGGTGGAGTGTATGTTCCCGAGTTATTGGGTAGAGACAAAGGGGTGGAGTGTATGTTCCCGAGTTATTGGGTAGAGACAAAGGGGTGGAGTGTATGTTCCCGAGTTATTGGGTAGAGACAAAGGGGCGGAGTGTATGTTCCCGAGTTATTGGGTAGAGACAAAGGGGCGGAGTGTATGTTCCCGAGTTATTGGGTAGAGACAAAGGGGCAGAGTGTATGTTCCCAAGTTATTGGGTAGAAGAACAGAAGTTTCTGGAGAAAATAAGAAAATAACAAGAGGGAGAGCATCTAAGTGGACGGAATAGCAGGAGATTTGTTTCTACTTTGAGAAGTTTATCTCCTGAGGACCTTCTGAACAGGTATGAGAATCATGAACTATAATCGAAAAAGGTAGTGAGCGCTAGTATGGCCAGTTAGGTAAGGGATTGTCTGCCAGACATTTCAAGTTGCACCATAAAAAACAGCAGTAGATGAGCATCACTGTATCATGCATATGAAAGCCAGATGACTGCCAATCCAACAACATGCCATCCTGCTTCTTGGACCCCAACTCTACAAGTTCCTCAAAGAACACTCCTGTCCTTCCCTTATTTCCAACCTATTTAGGTGACCCCCCCCCCCCATTTATAATCTAAGAAGTCTTATGCACCCAGGTCTTCTTCTTCAATGACCCAGAACCAGACTTCATGCCTTCTCCATCATAAGGTTTCCAAACTCTGGAAATCCCTCCATACTAATCTTAAAAACCAAACCAATTTGCAATATAAAGACAGATGAAGTAAAAACTGCTGAAGGTGTCCAGAAATTAAAACAACTTCCTCATTTATCAGGTAATTTTATTTTTATGCTGTATGACAGTGGCAATCTCAAGTCCAAGTCAGTTTCTAAATTCTTTCCCTCTGGACACATCACCTCATCCCCCACTCTCCCCTTCATCAGTCAGTCACCTTTGTCTTCCTCACATTATTTCCCTACACTAATGCGCAATATCATTTTTACATTGCATATATCACATATGGTGAATTTCTGGGTACCTTTACTTTTGCTGTCTTTCACACATTCTGCCGTATCCATCCCTTCATTATCTAAGTCTCTTCTCTTTCTTCTCACTCCTTACTCTAGCCATCCCTTCTTATTTTCCCATGTACTGTGCACTTTATTATTGTTACTGTTATTGATTCATTTCTATCTGTACACATTTTGTTTGTATTCATAATACTTCTTGCTAACTTGCTTGTCTACTGTCATTTATATTTGTCCAGGCTAAGATGTGCAGTGCTCTACCCTGGTTACCAAAGTGAATGAAAAACTAAATAAATAAGTAACGCACCAGACTGTGCTGTACCAGCAGCTCATTATAGTAAGCAGGACCCTGGTCATGAGGGGACTGCTATGCTCAATTTAAGACCTTAACTCTTTAAGAGAGAGATAATACCATACAAATAATGCTACTACATATTTTTTTCACAGAGGAGGTTGCATTTATAGCAAACTTATTTTCTGAGGCAGTTGTAGTTAAATTCACTCTCCTCTTCTTCCAACCTATTGACTAGGCCATAAAAGAAAAGAAAAGCTGGAACTGTGCCGCTCTACTAACAATTTTTTCACTTGTGGTTCCATCTCATATGCTGTCAGAGTGCTGGCCCTCCTCCCCAGTTTCTACTGTCAGACAGGAAAGAAATAAAATCACTTGATAAATGAGGAAGGTGTTTTAATTTTTGGTCCCCTTCAGTATTGTTTACTTCATCCTTTTTTTTATATTCCACATCAGTGTGAAATCTTTCTACAAATCTCCCATTTCATGAGGTAAACTCAGTCTTAACGTTCATTCTTGTGAATGTCAGGCACATCATCAAAACACACTTTGGCTATGTTACCTGGACTGTGCTGGCTTACAAGAGACACAGACAGTAAATATTGCATGGACTACCAGCCCTTATCATATCAGTTCATTCACTACAAGAAATGTGATACAAACTGCTGAGCTTCCTTCACTTATTTATTTATTTTCTCATTTATACTACTAGAGGGAATTTGGTCAAATTGTCGAGGAACATCCTCTACTCTTTTCAATAGGTGCCGAGGGATCTTTTACATCCACCTGAGCTACTACCAACTAAAGTAGATGGGAACGTAGTTTAATGTCTCATCCGAAGGACGACTTGGGCATAATGAAGTAGCACTCAGAGTGACTTATGGCCATAAATAAGGCAAGTCTAGATTGCATTTTGTTTCATTGCAAAAGGTTGTCACATCAATCCAGCAGACATGGCCTTTATGGCGGATGTCAGTGTAGCCTGGTTTTCTAAATTTGCTTTTCGCCTTTTGTCACCTTAGGGGTTTGCGATATATATAGGTTCATAGGTTCATACGTAGGTACTAGGCTATTGGCCCTAGGGCCTATATAAGCCTAGCCAAAGGTACCCTGGCTTTTGCCACCCAAGAAAATTATTTTCCTGTGCCGCTGTCGAGCAGAGACACAGAAGTGATCCCCGGGGTGAATTTCCTATCTCCCATCCAATCATCAAGATTTTTCTTGAAGAGTGCTAATGAGGAGCTTTGTTTGATATAGATAGGTAGTTTGTTCCAGAGTATGGGAAGTATCTGGGACAGGAATCTATCCCTCCAGCATATTCTGTTTATTGTGGTGATGAGGTTTAAGTCCCTAGAGCGTGTAGCTCGTAGGAAATGGGATTTCTTTAAGTGGAGCATGTCTAAAATCTCTGGGTTTGACATAGCTTTGTGTGTTAGGCAGAGATTGCCTCTGAGTAGGCGATATGCAACGGAGTAAAGCTGCAGTTTTTTGAGACGGCCTGCATAAGGCATCTCTTTGAGGCCGGTAATCCTGTTTGTGAGGAATTTCTGTGGCCTTTCCAGTTGTTGTAGATGTCTTGTGAGGTACATTCTAAAAGGGGCATTGTACTCTATAATGGGTCTAATGAGTGACGAGTAGAGGGGAACAATGATCTCTTTTTTCCTGGATGAGAACCCTTTTGTGATGAGGTGTGCCACATAGAAGGATTTCCTGACTACTGTGGCAATGTGCTTATCAAAGGAGAGACTACTGTCCACCTGTGTCCCAAGGTCTCTTATCACACTTTCGGTGTTAAGTAGACTACCACCTATGTGGTAGTTCATGGGTACTGAGTTTTTACCAAAAGGGATGACAATGTACTTTTTGGCATTGAGCTTGAGGCCATGGCTTTGACACCAGGCATCTGTCTCAGCGAGGCCCTTTTGTAGGATGTCCACATCTTTTGGAGTTTTGATTATGGCTCCTAGTTTGCAGTCGTCTGCAAACTTCATCAGCCAAAGACCTTCTGTGTTGGCCTGTACTTCAGAGAAGTAGATACCAAACAGGAGAGGACCCAGGACTGAACCCTGTGGTACTCCACTTGTCACTGGTCTGAAGCTGGATTTGGAGTCTGCTACTTTCACAGTGTGGGTTCTGTCAGTGAGCCAGCTGGCAACCCATCTTGTGACATAGGGATTTATACCTAGTTTAGTGAGTTTATCTATAATTCCAGAGTGGGGGATGGTGTCGAAAGCCTTGGCGAGATCTGGATAGGCTGTGTGAACCACCTTACCCTCACCTACGGCTTTGGTGACTGCTTCAAAGAAGTCTATCAGGTTTAGGAGACATGATCTGCCTTTTACAAACCCGAACTGGTATATATATATATATATATATATATATATATATATATATATATATATATATATATATATATATATATATATATATATATATATATATATATATAAAACAAATGTAAAACTCACCATCACCCTTGTTCTTTACCTTTTGTGTAGAGAGCACACTGTCGTTGCTCCTAGTCATGACGGTAGCTGAGATGGCAGGTTAAAGTGATCGTTATTCAAAGTCAATGTCTGGCTTCAGCAAGATGGGTTCCACTAGGACAGTAACGATTTAACTGCACTGTGCTAGAGACTTGTTTGCAATAAGCTTCAGGAATTAATTACACTCGGCTGTCTGTCTCAAGGGAGCTGTTGGACAGGATGCATGTATTCTAAATTAAAGTACCTAAAATTGTAGTGTGATCATGGGACATAATCGCACACATCATAAATATATAATGACACTTGATTAACCTTCCAGACTGCAGTGGTGGTGCTGCGGTAGAGTTGTCGCCTCACAAAAAGACGTCCTGTTCGATTCTCTGCTAGAGCGTCTTCTGTGTGGAGACATGCGTGAATGAGCGTACCTTTGTTGAAGGTTGTGCTTCAGGGCTGGCAACTCGGCACGTAAAAATCTACTGCCAATCATTAGTGGACCGGAGTTCCACTGTGGTGACCCCTAATTGGGAAAAGCCAAAAGACACAACAACAACAACAACGTAATTAGAAATAGCTAAAATCTTTATGGTTATAATAGAATATTCCTTACAATAAAAATAGTAAAATACTTCTTAGTCGCTTGTTTCCTTACAGATGCATTCATTTCATTCAGCTTATCCAGAAGATTTTATATACTTGCATTGTTTAGAGCAGAAAACATAAAAAAGTCTCTCTTTGATCATCGCTATTCTTTTTAAGAAGGAGCAGAGGACTGGGTCAGATTGAAGTAATGTCATATTTTCCATTTGCACAGTCGACTTCTGTGAACTGACGACCTTGGGAAATGTTAAATATTGGTGTGCTGTCGACCCTGTTGGAATATGCCCCATGGTAAATCCTGAACTGGATGAAGTGTTACTCGTGGGGCAAAATGAATTCCTTGAAATCAGGAATAAGAGAGAAACACAGGATTTGCTTTGTGGTCAGTGATGACAGGGTGTCTTGCCTGACTTCAAGGGGAGAAATAATATTCTAGTGTAATGGCAGAAACAAACAAGCTTGCAGTTACCTAATTAGAAATGAAAAGCATAAAAATAATTTATGTTATATAATTCAAATGGTTTCATCCAACCCTGTAGGGTATAGAGCTCCCAGTGAGACAAGCTATAATCTCCCTTTACTATTTACCACTGAGTGGCATTCTGCCTTGGGTACTCTCTCCATTGATAACGTATCCATACCAATTGTAGATCAATATGTATGTATACCTTTAGGAAGCTTTCTATGGGCTTTCACAAGTGTATAAATACTGAGCACGAGAGCCTGACTGCCATTTTGTAGTAAGCTGTTGAGATGTAAGCATGTATGTTTGTGTAGTCTGTCAGTTAATCAATTCATTTATATTTTGCACTGCTGCTATCCATCCTGATGTGTTATTGTGTAATAAAGCATATAAATGAACTACCATGCCTGTTTGTCTTAAATAGTAAAACAAGAGAGTGACGTGGTGTCAGAATGGGATCCCCAAAAATCCAGATTCAGGACCAAAAAGGCACTCAGTTAAAGGTGGAGGAATATAGAGGAATGGATCATCCCAACAGCATGTATAATTCACAAAACAGGTCAGAAACGTATTTCAAGTACCAAAACTTACTTAAATGGTTTCTTATTCTCAAAATATAAAATGAAGAACTCAGAATGCTCTAAATGAATAATGTCTGAAACTGAGACATAATGAAAAATATTCAAATATGTATGGAAAATGCTTGAAATAATGTCCGAATCATATAAGAATGTATAAAATAAGGAAAACAGCAGCATTTTTAAGTAGCTCATAGCATGTACTTTTTCACATTAATTAAAGCAGTTCAAGATATCAGAAATATACATAATGTGTTTGCAAGTTTGTGCAGTATTAAAGTACAGTTATTTCACAAAATACAGCCATTTCAAAGCATATTTCACAAAGTACAGTATTTCGAAGAGTTTATTGTGCATTTGAATGTTATTATACAAGTACTGGCAGTGTGTGCTTGTTCATATATATTACAGGGGCTATATTTTCAGTGTGTTTAAGCATACTTTGTTGGCATGGCTGAAGGATTTTGTTGACCTGGTCATTACTAACATGGGTGACCGTTGCTCTACACAAGTAATCAACTCCTCCCTGGTCAGATCTGACTACAAGCTAATCACCATGGATATCCATGTCCCACCCTCATCCCCCCCAAAGGAAACCACTGTAAAAAACTTCTCCAAAGCCAATTTTGGACTTCTAAAAACAGAGGTGGCTAACTTCATGACACCCATGCAAATGGAAAATGGGTGCATGACTGCTGAATCATACACCACTGCACTGTATGAACACATACACAAGTGCATGGAAAGGGCCATACCAAACAGAACCAAGATGCTCTCCTCTAAAAAAATGGAAACCAAACTGGTGCCCCCCCCCACCATAAATAAACTCTACAACAGAAGGAAAAAACTGTTGCAGAAAAGGGTGAAGTCCCAAGACTGGAAAAACTCCTTTGTTAGCCTCAGCAAAAAACTGAGATCCATCATCAAATCCTCTAAAGCTAGCTATGAAAACAAAACTGCTGCAGATTCTAAAGACAACCACAAGACATTCTATAGTTAGTATCAAGAATCTACATGGCAATACTCAGATCTGCTCTGAGTTACAGCACAATGGCAATACATATACAGAACCAACTGATATTGCCAACATATTGGCTGACAGGTTCAGTGCGAACTTTACCCCCTTTTCACCCCTAAAGGGCCTATCACAATACCTGCTACACAGCTACACAGGTAAAAGCCGCACTGTCCAAAGCCAAGAATATAGCTTCCATGGGACCTGATAATATCCCTGGCTGTGTTCTACATGAATTACAAAGTGAACTGGCACCACACCTGAGTACCCTGTTCAATCACAGCCTCATTTCAGACTTTGTTCCTAGCGAATGGCACAATGCTATGGTCATCCCACTCCACAAAGGGGGAGCAACTACAGACCCTGGGAACTACTGCCCCATTAGCCTGATGAGTCTGATATGTAAGGCTATGGAGCGCATCATCATGGACCTTATAAATAAGGATATAGGGAATCTCCAAACTCTGGATCCCACCCAGTATGGGTTTGTGAAAGGTAGATCATGCCTGCTCAACCTGAGGGACTTCTTCGAGTCTGTCACCAGAGCTGTGGATGAGGGCAAGGTTGTTCACACAGCCTACCTAGATCTTGCCAAGGCCTTCAACACCATCCCTCACTCAGGAATCATAGATAGACTCACTAAACTAGGCATAAACCCCTATGTAATAAGATGGGTTGCCAAGTGGCTCACTGATAGAACCCACACTGTGAAATTAGTGGACTCCAAATCTGACTACAGACCAGTTACAAGTGGTGTCCCACAGGGATCGGTCCTGAATCCTCTCCTGTTTGGCATCTACTTCTCTGAATTTCAAGCCAACACAAAGGGACTCTGGCTGACCAAGTTCACAGATGATTGCAAACTGGGAGCCATTATTGATTCTCCAACTGATGTAGACATTCTATAAAAAGGCCTCACTGACACCAATGACTGGTACCAGAAACATGGCCTTAAGCTCAGTGCCAAAAAGTGCATTGTCATTCCCTTTGGGAAAAATTCAGTGCCCAAGAAATACTAAACACCAAAAGTGTGATAAGAGATCTGGGGACACAGGTTAACAACAACCTCTCCTTTGATAACCACATTGCCACTATAGTCATAAAGTCCTTCTATGTGGCACATCTCATTACAAAAGGTTTCTCATCCAGGAAGAAAGAGGTCGTAATCCCTCTCTACTCATCCTTCATTAGACCTATTATAGAATACAATGCCCCATTTGGTATGTACATCACTAGACACCTACAACAACTGGAAAGGCCACAAAAATACCTCACTAAGAGGATCTTAGGCCTTAGACACATGCCCTATACAGACAGACTCAAAAAACTCCAGCTATACTCTGTCTTTTATCGCCTACTTATAGGCGATCTCTGCTTGACCTACAAAGCCGTGTCTGACCCAGAGCTGCTAGATATGCTACACCTAAAGAAATCCCAATCCCTCCATGCCAAACGCTCCAAGGACCTTAACCTCATTACCAGAATAAACAGAACATGCTGGAGGGACAGGTTCCTAACCCAGAGACTTCCCATACTCTGGAACAAACTTTCCATTCACATCAAGCAGAGCACTTCAATGGCCCTATTTAAGAGAAATCTTGACGAGTGGATGGGCAATAGGAAGTTCACCCCGGGGATCACCACAGTGGCCTTTCTTGACAGGGGCACTGGGAACTAACTTTGGGCAGCATGATGCCAGGGAATCTTCTTGGGCTAGGCTTATATAGGCTCCAGGGCCATTAGCCTAGTACGCACCTATGAACCTGTGAACCAGGTCCACTTGTATTTGATAATAATGTTGCAGAGAACTGAAGAGGGATTGAGCAAGAGTACGATATTTTCATACAGGCTGCATTTTCTGATAAAGATAACCATACAAAGGCATTTATACTACTTCATTTAGCTGGTTCAGAAGCCATAGAAGGAGAGCGTTCATTTGTGTATGCACCTACTGTATTTTCATTGGAGGGGGAAACTGCCATATAGTGGTACCGGCTGAGTCAAGGGAAGAACCCGAGTGCTTAAAATGTAAATTTAGAGAAATGTGCAACCCCCAAACAAATATTACAATGAAAAGGCACTTATTTTACACAAGAGATCAAAAGTCTGAGGAAAATTTTGCAGCATATGTAACTGACTTGAGAAACAAGGCTAAAACGTGCAGATTTGGTGATTTAAGGGATAAGTTGATAACAGACAGACTGGTTTGTGGTATTAAAGATGATGCTGTGAGAAAGATTTTGCTTCTTGACAGTGATTTAACTTTGAATAAGGCCATTGAGATTTGTCAGATATATGAGCTCTACAGAAAAGCACACAAATATGCTTATAAATGAGAAATGCATGCTTCCAGTATCTTCTAGTGCTCATGCTGATAGTATGCAGCATGTGCATAAAAGAAACAGGCGCAAGCACATGACAGCAACTGCAAGCCCTGTAACAGTCACTGGGAAACCCCGTACTTTTTTAGAAATTCCAGAGTGTGCACAGTCTCAGTGAAGCACAAGAGTGAGTCAACAAACTCAAAGAATGTGCCTCTACCCAGTTTCATAGTCAACTGTCATAATTGTGGTGTAAATCATGAATCCAAAAGAGCAAAGTGCTTAGCTTTTGGTCAGCAGTGCCACAGATGCAATAAGTGGAATCATTTCCAAAGGTTTTGTAAATCAAATAAGGGACATTCCTTTATTAAAAGAGAACATTCAACGAGACAAGTTGGTCAATTAGAAACCTGTGACCCTAATTTTTATGTTGATGGTGTTTCTGTGCTTAATGAAACAGTCAATGCAGTAGATTTATGGACAAAGAATGAAGTATTTTGCACTGTTTGGATAAATGGAAGACCCATAGAGCTCAAAGTTGACACAGGTTCAAAGTGCAATGTTATAACAGCAAAAACATTTGCTAGAGTACATGCTGGTGAGAAACTTGATTTGGCAAAGTGTGCAATGCTTGTTGCTTATAGTGGTGAAGAAATTCAAATTGAAGGTTCAGTAGTTCTTTCATGTTACTCTGCTAGGAACAGCTATGACTTGCAATTTTATGTGGTCAAAAGGCATTCCAGTCATTTTTAGGCCTCAGAGACAGTTTGAAAGTGGAACTGCTTTCATTTAATAAGGAAGTCCATCATGTAAGCTTCAAAGACCACTGTTCTAATTCTGCCCAGTCTATTTTCTCTGCCTATGCTGATGTTTTTTGAAGACAAACTAGGCAAACTCCCAGTTGTGCACTCCATGAAGTTAGACTCTGAAGTCAGTCCAGTTTTCAGACCAGCCCAGAAAGTTCCAGTGCCTATGCAGAACAAAGTCAAGGCTGAGCTAGATAAAATGGTGCAGCAAGGTGTGATTTGTCCAGTTGAAGAATCAACTAAATGGGTATCTTCCATGGTAGTAGCTCATAAGAAAAGCTCAGATGATATCAGAATATGTATTGATCCATGAGATTTAAACAAAACACTGAAAGGACCTCATCAACCAATGCATACAGTCAAAGAAATTGCTGCTGTTATACCAAATGCACCTGTCTTTTCTGTATTAGATGCAAAGAGTTCATTTTGGTAAATTTTGCTTGACTGAAAATCCTTATTGCTTACCACTTTCAGTACTTCTTTTGGCAGGTACAGGTTTTTGAGAATGCCATTTGGAATAAATTCTGCCAGTGAAGTCTTCCAGCATGCAATGGAACAAATTTTTAAAGGATATCCGTGTGCTATTATAGTGCATGATATTCTAGTAGGAGGTAACGGTGAAGCCGAGCATGACAGAAACCTCAAGAATGTTCTGGAAAGAGCATGTGAAGTGAAACTTAGGCTGAATCCTCAGAAGTGCAAATTCAGGCTATGAGAAGTTACTTATGTTGGTCATTTATTTACCAGTTCAGGATTACGACTAGATCCTTCCAAGCAGACAACAATTCTTGAGATGCCAGCTCCAGACAATGTTCAAGCCCTACAATATTTTCTTGGCATGGTCAACTACCTAGACTTGAACCAACTTTCAGCATTGCTTAGAGAGCAGACATGCAGAGATGTATCTTGGCCATGGTCAGAACAACATCAGAGAGCATTTGATGTTTTGAAACAGAATTGTCAGTCCACTAACTCTCAGATACTATCATCATCTTCTTTTGGCTGTTCCCGTTAGGGGTCGCCACAGCGGATCACCTGTTTCCATTTCTTCCTGTCCTCTGCATTTTGCCAACACCAACCACCTGCATGTCCTCTCACCACATCCATAAACCTTATCTTAGGCCTTCCTCTTTTCCTGTTACCTTGTAGCTTCATCCTTAGCATCTTTTTCCCAATATACTCAGCATCCCTCCTCAGCACATGTCCAAACCAACGTAATGTTGCCTCTATGGCTTTGTCTCCAAACATTCCAACCTGGGCTGACCCTCTAATATACTTATTCCTAATCCTGTCTACCCTCATCACATCCAGTGCAAATCTTAACATCTTTAACTCTGCCACATCCAGCTTAAACTCCTGCCTTTTTGTAAATGCCACTGTCTCCAACCCATATAACATAGCTGGTCTCACTGCCCTCTTGTAGACCTTCCATTTCACTCTTACAGGTACTCATCTGTCACAAATCACTCCTGACACTCTTCTCCATCCACTCCATCCTGACTGTACTCTCTTCTTCACCTCTCTTCCACACTCACCATTACTCTGAACTGTTGATCCCAAGTACTTAAACTCATCCACCTTCGCCACCTCTACTCCCTGCATCCTCACCATTCCTCTATCCTTCTCATTCACACACATACATTCTGTCTTAGTCCTGCTGACCTTCATTCCTCTTCTTTCTAGAGCATATCTCCATCTCTCCAGGGTCTCCTCCACCTGTTCCCTACTCTCACTACAGATCACAATGTCATCTGCAAACATCATTATCCATGGGGACTCCTGTCTGATCTCGTCTGTCAACCTGTCCATCACCATTGCAAATAAGAAAGGGCTCAGAGCTGATCCTTGATGTAACCCCACTTTCACCTTAAACACATCCGTCACTCCCACTGCAGACCTCACCGCTGTCACACTACCCTCGTACATATCCTGTACCACTCTTACATACTTCTCTGATACTCCTGACTTCCTCATACAATACTACAACTCCTCTCTAGGCACCCTGTCATATGTTTTCTCTAAGTCTACAAAAACACAATGCAACTCCTTCTGACATTCTCTGTACTTCTCCATCAACACTCTCAGAGCAAACATTGCATCTGTAGTGCTCTTTCCCGGCATAAAACCATACTGCTGTTCACTAATCATCGCATCCCTTTTTAACCTAACTTCCACTACTCTTTCCCATAACTTCATGCTGTGACTGATCAGTTTAATCCCTTTGTAGTTACTACAGCTCTGCACATCACCCTTATTCTTAACAATCGGTACCAAAACACTTTTTCTCCATTCCTCAGGCATCCTCTCACTTTCTAAGATTTCATTAAACAATCTGATTGAAAACTCCACTGCCATTTCACCTAAACATCTCCATGCTTCCACAGGTATGTCATCTGGGCCAACAGCCTTTCCATTCCTCATCCTCTTCATAGCTATCCTTACTTCCTCCTTGCTAATCCACTGCACTTCATGATTCACTATCCCTACATCATCCGACCTTTTCTCCCTCTCATTCTCTTCATTCATCAACCCCTCAAAGTACTCTTTTCATCTGCTCAACACACACTCCTTGCTTGTGAGTATGTTTCCCTCATTATCCTTTATCACCTTTACCTGCTGCACATCTTTCCTAGTTCGGTCCCTCTGTCTAGCCAATTGGTGCAGGTCCTTTTCTCCCTCCTTAGTGTCCAACCTTTCATACAACTCTTCATATGCCTTATCCTTAGCCTTCGCCACCTCTCTCTTTGCCTTGCACCTCATCTCCTTATAATCCTGTCTTCTTTCTTCATCTCTCTGACAATCCCACTTTTTCTTTGCCAACCTCTTTGCCTGTATACTCTTCTGTACTTCCTCATTCCACCACCATGTCTCCTTGTCGTCCTTCCTCAATCCCGATGTGATACCAAGCACCTTTCTAGCCGTCTCCCTTACTAGCTCTGCTGTAGTTACCCAGCTATTTGGTAACTCTTCACTGCCACCCAGTGCCTATCTTAACTCATCCCTGAACTCCACCTCACAATTACTCTTTTTCAATTTCCACCATTTGATCTTTGGTGCTGCCCTAACACTCCTCCTCCTCCTCTTCTTGATCACCGACGTCATCCTACAAACCACCATCCTATGCTGCCTAACTACACTTTCACCAGTCACCACTTTACAGTCTCCAATTTCCTTCAAACTGGCCCTCCTACATAAGGGATAATCCACCTGTGTGCATCTTCCTCCACTCTTGTATGTCACCCTATGCTCCTCCCTCTTGTTAAAATACGTATTCACCACAGCCATGTCCATCCTTTTTGCAAAATCCACTACCATCTGACCTTCTGCATTCCTTTGTTTAACACCATACCTACCCATCACTTCCTCATCCCCTCTGTTCCCTTCACCAACATGCCCATTGAAATCTGCTCCAATCACCACTCTCTCACGCTTGGGTACAGTCATCACCACTTCATCCAATTCACTCCAAAATTTTACTTTCTCATCCATTGCACACCCATCTTGTGGAGCATATGCACTAACAACATTCATCATTACACCATCAATTCCGAACTTCATAAACATCACTCTATCCGACACTCTTTTCACCTTCAAAACAGTCTTAGCATACTGTTCCTTCAGAATAACTCCTATGCCATTTCTCCTCCCATCCACACCATGATAAAACAATTTGAACCCACCTCCAATACACCTAGCCTTACTCCCTTCCATCTGGTCTCTTGCACACACAATATACCAACCTTCCTTCTGTCCATCATATCAGCTAGCTCTCTCCCTATACCAGTCATACTGCCAACATTCAAAGTTCCAACCCTCACTACCACAATCCTAGCCTTTCTCCTCTCTTCTTGCCTTCGGCCATGCCTTTCGCCTCTTCTCCTCCTTTGGCCAACAGTAGCTCAATTTCCACCAGCACCCTGTTGGCTAACAGTACTGGTGGCGGTCGTTGTTAACCCGGGCCTCGACCGATCCGGTATGGAAATATTTACTGGTGACTGCATGAAATGATATGGCAAAGTTTTACGCCGGATGCCTTTCCTGATGCAACCCTCTCCATTTATCTGGGCGTGGGACCGGCACAAAGAAATGCACTGGCTTGTGCATCCCCAGTGGCTGTTCACAAACCAGTTACTCTTTCTTGTGATGCTTCAAAGTTTGGTCTTGGTGCAGTCATTCTTCAAGAGGGTATAACAGTAGTCTATGCATCCAGAACTCTAACCCAGACTAAAATGCAGTATGCGCAGATAGAGAAAGAGCTCTTGGTAATTGTGTTAGCAGGTTCAAAGTTCCATGATTATATTTATGGTAGACCTATCCAGATTGAAACAGATCACCAACCTCTAGTCACTAGTTTGAAAAAGCCCATGCATACAGCTCCTGCCAGATTGCAATGCATGATGTTGAAATTGCAAAAGTATAATTTCAATGTTGTTTACATGAAAGGCAAACTTCTTTATCTTGCTGATACATTATTCAGATCACCCAGAAATACCATTGAACAGCATGAAAATGAGAAACTTGATTTTGAAGTCATGGAAGTGAGAAATTTTTCTTCCACATCTTGATGAGCTTAGAAGTCATACAGCCTGAGATCCAATACTTCAGAAGTCGCTTTATCAGTTGAGGATGGCCTTCAAAACAATCTTGTTTACCAGTGGAAGTGCAACCTTGTTTTCCTTACAGAGATGAGATTTTGTCTGACAATGGTACACAGTTTACAAGTCAGCAGTTCAAAACATTTGCTGAAGAGTGGGACTTTACTCATGTTATGAGTAGTCCTGAATACCCACAGTCAAATGGTTTGGCAGAACATGCAGTTCAAAGTGCGAAACAATTAGTAGAGAAATCGAAACGAGACAATAGTGATGTTTTCTTGAATCTCTTGAATCTCAGAAATATTCCTTGTGATAAACATATTGGTTCACCTGCCCAGAGACTTCTGTCAAGACAATCTAGAACCACACTACCAATTAGTAGTTTGTTATTGGTTCCATGTGTCAAGAACAACAGATCAGTGAAAGCCCATCTGTTAAAGAAGCGCTTATCCTAGAAGTCCTATTATGACAAGTCCAGCAAACCACTCAGTCCATTACAAGAAGGGGAGATAGTGAGGATGCAGACATCCAAAGGTTTTGATTGGATTGGAGTCATGAAGAGTATACATCTGGAGCTGAGATCGTACATTATGGAATCACAAGGAACATAATTTAGGTGGAATCGGAAACATTTAATTACAGTGTCTGAGCAGTATCATACCTGCGAGAAAGTCTCTATATCTCAGAGTGAGTTATCCAGCATTCCATTTCCAGAGGGATGTTCCAGTAAAAAACCCTGTTCCTGAGAAGAATACTGAAACTCCTGAAGGAAGTTGTTTACCTATGACTGTCCAGGTTGCTAAACCCAGTTCTGATTCTATATTATGAGATGAGGTAACATTTCCAGACCATGTTCCAGATACACAGCAACTTGGACATGAACGTTATGTTTATTTCGTATTGTCTGTACAATTGCATATATCTTTTCAAATGTCATTATATTGTGGGCAAGTCATTAAAAAGGGAGGATGTGGGTCAATATGTATGTATACCTTTAAGAAACTTTCTAGGGGCTTGCACATGTGTATAAATACTGAGCACGTGCGTGCCTGACATTTTGTAGTAAGCTGTTGAGATGTAAGATTGCATGTTTGTGTGGTCTGTCAGTTAAACAGTTCGTTTATATTTTGTACTGCTGCTTTCCATCCTGATGTGTTTCAATAGTAAAACAAGACAAGCGACACCAACGAAAGCAAACACAGCCCCATTGTGCTTTAATATATGTGTATATAAAAGGCTGTTTTCCAAAAATGCAACATACATGAACTAGTTACAATATACCAATATCATGATATGAGTTCATGAATTTTGAAAAAACACTAAAATGAGAAATTTCTGCATTAAAATGACTAGTTCTGCTATATTAAACTATGTCACGGTGATTAACCCTTCCAAGCCACCTGGAATGAACCCCGTTCCAAGACTGCCTTTCCTGCAAAAAAAAAAAAAAAAAGAGGTTGACTATAACCTTGAGTTTTTAAATGTTCCTCTTACTTGTGCAATTCTTGTTCAAAACCACCCTGTGTACTACAGTTTCTATTGTACATTGTATGTCTGGGATGACAACTTCCACATGTAATACTGAATTCCTTCTGAAAGGCCTGCAATGAAAGGAGACAGTAACAGACTCATCACTTAATTTTGTAACATTAGCAACCAAGAATTTTATATTGCAGAAACCATGTTTTTCTGTAAATTTAATATTCTATTTATTAGAAGTCAAGCATCTAGTAAATGTCTGTAAATGATTATCATCTCAGGATTGGCCTTAGGTCAACTGGTGCCCTAGGCAAAAGGGCTACATGGTGCCCCCACCACACCACCTGGTGTCCCCATCCTGGTCTACTTACACCAAATAAACACTGAAAAAGTGCCCCTACTAGAGCGGCGCCCAAGGAGGCCGCCTAGTTGGCCTATGCCTAAGGCCAGCCAGGCATCATCAAGGTTTTGAGTCCACAAAGCTATATGATTACTAAAGATATTCAACTCCAGATGATAAATAAAATGTTTCTCAAAAACCCATAAAGAGGACTGCAAAAATGGGTACAAAATTAGCACACAATTGCTGTCCCCTTTAATTGCAAATAGCATTAATTATTATAATAGAAGGCATTCATATTCAAAAGCAAATCTAGTAACTTAAGAATAAAAGCATGCTGCCTTTCATCGAAAATATTACTTTTTGTAAAGTGAAATTATACAGCCTCAATCCTACTGGAATGTGGGATGCTGGTGTAAAGAGACTGAAAATTTAAAGTGACAGTACATGTAGAAGTAGAAATGTTTTTACCCTCCAATAACCCAAAAATTAAGTAGTCTCTTTAAAACAGGCAGGGACTGATTCCAGTAAAGGTTTAAGCACTTGTTCTAAATATTAAAGAATGGGGTCTTAAGACACCCCTTGCCTGAAAGAATGGGATGGCCAGGAGAGTTTCTAATAGACTTGTGTATCTTGGGGACAATGTAAATTTTTTTAATTTTGAGAGCATCAGCCATAAGCTTATCCATGAGTCCTTTATTAATAATCCCAACTTTAATTTGCTTTGTCAAAAAATTATTAATTTTAGCTTAAATGTCAACTATCAGATCCAAAAACATCATCATATAACTGGTTCCATCTAACTCCATGTCATAATCCAAATAATTCATGACCACGATTGCACCTCCCTGATCTACAGAGGTTATTACACTATTTATACAGAGGTTATTACAATAAATCTACACACAAATGTTGCTCCTTCTTATGAACAGACTAGATTTAGCTTTCATAACTCCAGCTCTACTCCGTCGCTTATTGCTTACTCAGAGGCGACCTCTGCCTAATATACAAAGCCATGTCAAGCCCAGATATGTTGGACATGCTACACTTAAAGAAACCCCAATATCTCTGAGCCACATGCTCCAGAGACCTAAACCTTGCCACCACAATAAACAGAACATACTGGAGGGATAGTTTCCTGTCCCAGAGACTTCCCATGTTCTGGAAAAGACTACCCATTCATGTCAAGCAAAGCTCCTCATTAGCCCTCTTTAAGAAAAATCTTGACAATTGGATGGGAAATAGGAAATTCACCCTGGGGATCACTTCTGTGGCTCTGCTAGACAGGGGTGCAGGAAAATAATTTTCTTGGGTGGTGAAAGCCAGGGAACTTTTTTGGCTAGGCTTATATAGACCCCAGGGCCGATAGCCTAGTACCTACCTAAGAACCTATGAACTTATGAACCTATAAGTCCAAATCCGCCCTTACTATCTGCCTGGTACTGTAGATCATTTAAAACTGAAGTGTTGAAACAATTTCATTTAGAGGGTAGTAACATAGTTAGAATTTTTTCACACAGTCTTATGAAGGTTGACAGAGAAGCTTTACAGAATCTCTGGCTAATACAGACACACAAACACACACACACACACACACACACACACACACACACACACACACACACACACACACACACACACACAACACATACACCCACAGACCCATCTGTCTCCATTTTTTATTTTGATGTTTTTTTTCTAATATAATCTTAAAGCATGGAACCTTGTATGCATATATTTTATCATGGAGCGTTATCAGAGAGATTTGTCCACAATGTAATTATACAGTATTGTGATGCATCAGCATGTTTTGGCCTCAGTTAACAGCCATTACCTCAAGCCTTAGAAATAGTTGTTTCTGCTTGTTGCCACACCTCCCAAAATGTTTTTTTTTTTGTTTTATGATCCAGTTTTGTTTGACCTCAATGGTTTCAGTGAATAAAGCCTTACAAATTATGTTTTAGAATAAAGGGCAGCTACTGCTCAGGTGTTGTTACCTAGAACTTCAGTAATAAAGTCATAGCAAAATCCTCATAGACCCAGGAAAATGCTGCATACCTCCCTTACATCTACACAGACATACACACACACACACACACACACACACACACACACACACACACACACACACACACACACACACACACACACACACACGAAATAATAAGGACTGAACCACTCCTAAGGAGTTATGAAGCAGATGTCTTACCCCTGCATCATTGTATTTTTTCCTGTGTAGTATTTTAAAAATGATGCAAAGGGATAGAGCACTGTGACTTAAAGAGGTAGTTACAGAAATATCATGCTTTTATTTTACAAATGAAAATACTCAACAACCACTCACAGTGAGTTTTGTAGAAATCTGAGATGAAGGATACATCAACAGTGTAGATGAGTTACACTACTGCTTTGGAACGGGGTACTTAACGCACGTTAGTGTGCCATACAGCCCTAGACAACCTTGTAAAGCTTATGCTACAATCATGCACATTTTGCACAGTGGTTATGGGTGTTACACATCAGTTATGGTTGCTGCACTACATTTCCAGGGTGTAGATATCACACTTCACTTATGGGTACGTGTGTTGTACCTCAGTTCCAGGGTGTAGGTGTCATAACTCACTTACAGGTGCAGGTGTTGTACCTCAGTTCCAGAGCATTGGTGTCATACTTCACTTATGGGTGTGGGTGTTATACCTCATTTATAGGTGCATCTGCTGTACTTCACTTATGAGTGTGGGTTAAG
Organism: Protopterus annectens; assembly: GCF_019279795.1. Taxonomy (NCBI): domain Eukaryota; kingdom Metazoa; phylum Chordata; order Ceratodontiformes; family Protopteridae; genus Protopterus; species Protopterus annectens. The sequence goes on from NC_056736.1 coordinate 734,359,883, forward strand.
CACTGAGAAAAGGAAGTGTCCCAAAAGCTTTGCCTGCTGTTTATTGTATGTCCATTATTTGTTGTATATTAAAAATATATGATTTTGGCGTTTGAGATCCATTTTTTTATTTTGTTTGTGGGTGTCATATCTTATTTATGGGCGTGGGTTTCACACTTCACTTGTCGGTGAGGGTGTCATACTTCACTTATGTGTGTGTGGGTGTCATACTTCAGGTATGGGTGTGGGTGTCATACTTCAGTTATGGGTGTGGGTGTCATACTTCAGGTATGGATGTGGGTGTCATACTTCAGTTATGGGTGTGGGTGTCATACTTCGGGTATGGGTGTGGGTGTCATACTTCAGGTATGGGTGTGGGTGTCATACTTCAGTTATGGATGTGGGTGTCATACTTCAGGTATGGGTGTGGGTGTCATGCTTCAGGTATGGGTGTGGATGTCATACTTCAGTTATGGGTGTGGGTGTCATACGTAAGGTATGGCTGTGGATGTCATACTTCAGTTGTGAGTGTGGGAGTCTTTCTTTAGTTATAGGTGTGGGTGTCATACTTCAGGTATGGGTGTGGGTATCATGCTTCAGTTGTGAGTAAGGGTGTCATACTTCTGGTATGGGTGTGGTTGTCATTATTTAGTTATGGGTGTGGGTGTCTTACTTCAGTTATGGGTGTGGGTGTCATACTTCAGTTATGGGTGTGAGTGTCATACTTCAGGTATAGGTATGGGTGTCATACTTCAGGTATGGGTGTGGGTATCATGCTTCAGTTGTGAGTAAGGGTGTCATACTTCTGGTGTGGGTGTGGGTATCATTCTTTACTTATGGGTTGGGTGTCTTACTTCATTTATGGGTGTGGGTGTCATACGTCAGTTACGGGTGAGGGTGTCATACCTCAGTTATGGGTGTGGGTGTCATACTTCTAGTATGGGTGTGGGTGTCATACTTCAGGTATGGGTGTGAGTGTCATACTTCAGGTATGGATGTAGGTATCATATTTCAGTTATGGGTGTGGGTGTCATACGTCAGGTATGGGTATGGGTGTCATACTTCAGTTATGGGTGTGGGTGTCATACATCAGGTATGGGTGTGGGTGTCATACTTCAGTTATGGGTGTGGGTGTCATACGTAAGGTATGGCTGTGGATGTCATACTTCAGTTGTGAGTGTGGGTGTCTTACTTCAGTTATAGGTGTGGGTGGCATACTTCAGGTATGGGTGTGGGTATCATACTTCAGTTGTGAGTAAGGGTGTCATACTTCAGGTATGGGTGTGGGTATCATGCTTCAGTTGTGAGTAAGGGTGTCATACTTCTGGTGTGGGTGTGGGTATCATTCTTTAGTTATGGGTGAGGGTGTCTTACGTCAGTTATGGGTGTGGGTGTCTTACTTCAGTTATGGGTGTGGGTGTCATACTTCAGGTATGGATGTGGGTGTCATGCTTCAGTTAAGGGTGAGGGTCCTTTGCTTCAGTTATGCATGTGGGTATCATACTTGAGTTATGGGTGAGGGCATTCATAGTTCAGGTATACATGTGGGTTTCCTATTTCAGTTATACATATGTGTGTTATACTTCTGTTATGGGTGTGGGTGTTATACTTCAGTTGTGGGCATGGCTGTCATACTTCCTTTATGGGTGTGGGTGTTGTATTTCTGTTATGAGTGTGGGTGACATACTTCACTTACAGGTGTGAGTGTCATACTAAAGTTATGGGTGTGTTTGTCATATTTCAGTTATACTTCAATTTAAGGGCCTGCTGTTCAGTCTTGATCCCTCATTACTACTGTACAGAGTCCACAAACTTTTCACATGTCTGCAAAAATGGAGAAATTCCATGCCAGTCTACTGACAGAAAAGGCTGAAACAGAAACATCATGTAATACTTTTATGGGACTTACAGAAGTTTTACATTGCAAGTAGTAGTGTTTAGATTAACATGTGTTATCCACCTGGCATCGATAAACTCTTGATGGTACCAGTGGCAGAAAGGATGCTGCTGCAATGGGATGCTCCACCCTCCACTCTGGCCCCATAATCAGAAATGCATGAGCAGGACAGATGCTTTGCTGCTTGGGAGGCCAACGATTTAAAAATCAAATAAGTTATTGATGCTAGATATCGTGCAAAGAAAGTATGCCATAACCTCTATGTTCCCATGCCCAGAGTCCATGTAAGTCTCCCATGAGTAGTCCATTTATTTTCCACTTCCCAAAAATATATATTAGCTGATTAACTAGTTTATTTCTTCTATGTTCATTGCATTTGTACTGGTGGTCTAAGTTATAGCAGAAAAATGTCTGCACAGATCAGTTCAGTTATCCAGTTAACAAATCATTAAATAAATAAAAGCAGCAAGCAGATGGCTTAAGAAACTGAATCAGTAACATAGTTTTCATAGGCTCATAGGTTCATACTAGGCTATCTGCCCTAGGGCATTTATAAGCCTAGCCAGAGTGTGTTTGGCTTTCGCCACCCATTTTAAATTAATTTTGCTATGCCCTTTTTCGAGGTTAGTATACTGTGCCTCTGTCTAACAGTGACGCAGAAGTGATACCCGGGGAAAACCTACGATCTCCCATCCACTCATCAAGATTCCTCTTGAAGAGAGTCAATGCAGGACTCTGCCTAACCTGGACTGGGATTTTATTCCAGAGTGAAGGGAGCCTCCGGGTTATGAATCTGTCCCTCCAGCATGTCCTATTTATTTCAGTGCTGAGGTTCAAGTCTCTCGAGCGCGCAGCTCGATGGGATTTGGATTTTCTGAGGTGCAGCATGTCCATTAATTCCGGGTTGGACATGGCTTTATACGTCAGGCACAGATCACCTCTGAGCAGGCGGTATGCCACTGAGTAGAGCTGGAGTTTCTTTAACCGGTCAGCATATGGCATCTGTTTAAGCCCTTTGATCATCTTGGTGAGGTACCTTTGGGGTCTTTCCAGTTGTTGCAGGTGTCTGGTAAGGTACATCCCAAAAGGGGCATTGTACTCAATTATGGACCTGATGAGGGATGAGTAAAGAGGAACGATGACCTCCCCTGATCTAGATGTGAATCCCTTCATGATTAGGTGGGCTATATAAAATGTATTTCTAACCACTTTGGCCACGTGGTTGTCAAATGAGAGATTGCTATCAACTTGAGTCCCCAGGTCCCTAATTACTTCTTCTGTACTTAATGGATTACCACCTATGTGGTAATTTGTGGGCACTTTGTTTTTGCCAAAGGGGATGACTGTACACTTTTTGGCGTTTAGCTTGAGGCCATGGCTCTGGCACCAGTTGTCTGTTTCTATGAGGCCCTTTTGGAGGATGCTTGTGTCGGCTGGAGAGTCAGTTATGGCACCCAGTTTGCAGTCATCTGCGAACTTGGTCAGCCACAGTCCTTCCGTGTTGGCCTGTACCTCCGAGAAATATATACCGAACAAGAGAGGTCCCAGGATTGAGCCTTGTGGGACACCACTTGTAACTAGTTTGGAGTCTGACATGGCTCCAGCAATTCTAACCATGTGGGTTCTGTCCTTGAGCCAGTTTGCAACCCATCTAGTGACATAGGGGTTTATATTTAAGCTGGTGAGCTTATCTATAATGCCCGAGTGGGGTATTGTATCAAAGGCTTTTGCGGGGTCCAGGTAGGCTGTGTGGACCACCTTCCCCTCATCAATGGCCGTGGTGACTGTTTCAAGAAATTGACCAGGTTTAAGAGGCAGGATCTGCCCTTAACAAAGCCGAACTGGGTAGGATCCAGTGTCTGTAGGTCCCCAATATCTTTATTTATGAGGTCCATGATGATCCTTTCCATAGCTTTGCAGACCAAGCTAGTCAGGCTTATGGGGCGATAGTTTCCAGGATCTGCTGAGGCACCACCTTTGTGGAGAGGGACCACTATTGCTGTACACCACTCTTTGGGTACATATCCTGTAGTAAGGCTGAGATTGAACAGTAGTTTTATGTTTGGGTTTAGCTCTTCTTGGAGTTCATGTAGGACGCAGCCTGGGACACCGTCTGGTCCCATTGATGCTGTATTTTTTGCTTTGGAGAGGGCGGCTCTTACCTGAGCATCTGAGATGTCAGGGGGGCAGCACTCTGCTGGGATAGATATTTGCCCTTTTGGTGGTGAGGGGTGGGGGAGAAATTTGCACTGAACCTGTCAGCTAGGATGTTGGCAATGTCCGTGGGTTCGGTGTATTTTTTGTCATGTTGGACTAATTCTGAGCATATCTGGGAATTCCCACCCAGGTTCCTAACATAACTAAAGAAAACCTTGTGATTATCCTTAGTGTCCTGTGCAATTTTTCTCTCGAAGCTGGCCTTAGACGATTTTATGAGTGCCTGTAGTTTTTTGCTAATACTGATCAGAGATGCCTTCCCTTTTTGGGATTTTGCTCTATCATGTAGTAGCTTCCGCCTTCTATTGCATAGTTTGTTTATGGCTGGTGTCCACCAGACAGGACGTCTGCCTTTGGAGGATTGGGTCTTGGTTTTATTTGGGATTGCATGATCCATGCATTCCTGAAGGTGTTCATAGAATGCATTTATAAAGGATTCTGTGGTCTGGGCCATATTTTCCACAGGCCCGGGGGCTTTGAAGGATTCCACCTTGGTTTTGAGGAGTGTGAAATTTGCTTTAGAGAAGTTTTTCACTGTGGTTTTCTGGGCAGGGGGTGGGGTCGGGATGTGAATATCCAGTGAGATTAGTTTATGGTCTGATCTTACCAGTGAGGGATACACTTCTGGTCTGGAGCATAGAGTCCCCATGTTGGTGATGATCAGGTCCAGTATGTTTTCTCCTCTTGTGGGAGTGGTAACAAGTTGTTCCATAGCATTTGAGTTTATAAATTCTAGGAACCTTTGGGCTAGGGTGTTGAAGCTAGAGTAATGCTCCCAGTCTATGTTTGGGTAGTTGAAGTCGCCCAATATAATGGTGTTTGGAGAGACCTTCATATTTTCCAGTGTTCTCAGGAAGGCTGAGTGGGGTTCCTGGGTTAGGGATGGTGGTCTGTACCAGGCTATAAACTGGAAGGCAGTTTTAACCACTGTTAGTTGCACATGGATAGTCTCTGATGCTTCGTGCTGTGCCACCAACCTGGAGGTGTGGGTATCTTTGACGAATATTGATACTCGCCCTCCTTTTGTGGTTTGGTCCAAGTTTTGGGGCTGAAAAGCATGGTATGAGGTATAACCTGGTAGTGCTGGGGTGCTCTCGGGATCCTTGAACCAGGTTTCTGTTACTGCACAGATATCGATGTTCTCCATGCTAAGGAGAGTTTCGAGTGCATGCATCTTGAGGTTTAGACTTCTGGCATTGAGTAGCATTACTCTTAGTTTCTTATCCCCTGTGATACCTATGGAGGTGGATTTGTCTTTTGAGCCTTGCCTAAAAAAGGCACTATGGGGGTAGCAAGAGCCTTTGCCAATATCCAAAAGCCCAGGGGTGACAGGTGCAAGCTGTCCCTAGCGAAGCATCATGGCATGTCGAGCATGTCATCCCAGGCTTACAGGCATTGGCTCCCCTTTGAATGACACCAATACTTAAGCCAATTGTTGAAATTGATCATCTTGTCTTCATATTGTGGCATCATTCTTGGTGAGGGTAAGATGCTACTCAAGGTCAGGGTCATACCGGCCTGGGCTACATGCTCAGAGAGCTCCTCTATGTCTCTTTTCATGTAGTCCAGGGAGGAATGTCTCAGGTCATTCACACTAGCATGGACAATGACTGAGTCATATTTGTACTTGCCTTGGAGTGACCTGAGTGCTTATGTTATGTGGCGGATCCTAGCGCCCGACAGGCAGCTCACCGTGACCTTCTCCTTGTTCAGCCTGGTGAGTGGGACGTCAGTGTGCCTGATGATAGAGTCACCTATTACAAGTGTATCAAGTGTGTTGTTTAGCCTTAAGGGCTGTGACTGTTCGGCACACTGGCTTTGTGAGCTATGTGTTGCATGTGTTTTGTTTTGGGGTAGCGGTTGCTTGGGTGTCTGCTTTGGAGGTCTCTGCTGCTTAGGCAGATTTTTATTTAGAGCCTCTGAGTATGTTTTTGTGTGTTTATGTATTTGGTTTGCTGTCTTGGTAGGTCTATGTGAGACTGGAATTGTAGTGAGTGTGGTTTCCTTCTCCTCCTGACTGGTTACGCCAGTACTGAGTTGAGAGAGCTTAGCCTCCAGTTTGGCTATATGGTTGCATCTCTCACATGTGTTGGAATTTGTTGGGAGGAGGAGAGGTTTGTCTGTGTACATGAGGCAGTTGTAACATTGCCTCAAGATTCCCAGATTCACCAGCTGGATCAGAGAGGAGATGGACAACTGACCTTTGGACATGCTAAAATAGTATTGGGAATTCCTTTATAATTGAAAAAAAGGGCCAATGGGGAACAAGGTACTCAAGGGGAGTTTGAGAGGGTGTAGTGCTTTTAATTTTTTAGTGCTGACTTATATAATTGCTTTAGTGAGCAAGTGCCAGGTAACTTAAATGCAATGTGTTACAGGTAACTTAAATGCAAAAATGACAAACAGTAACTTTCTTTCAAGTGAAACAAGGAAATAAGTACAGTAAGCAATGCAGATATCACTAGGGATCCACAGAAGTGCTGAAAAGCCACGTTTTAGGTGGAATTAGCATTTCAGGGAAATAACAAGCAAACAAACAACAAGCATACAAACAAAGCTAGATTCAGCAGGCCTGGATCTAGTCTATGCTACAGCAAACAAGGTGTACTAATTTCAGTAAGAAACAGTTGAAATATGCAGGCACTATAAGCCTTTAACCAGAAATTCCCAGCTCAGAAGGGCAGAGTCCAGCCTCTCCTCCCACAAGAGTGCAGACCACGAACCTTCTTAATGTAAAATAACTGGCCTGAAGCCCAAGTGCTTAAACCAGAACTAATACACTTTTAGAATAACAGACATTGAGCCCTCAATCAGCAGTTCCCAACTTAGAAGGATGTAAGCTACCTGTCCTGCCACCACAGTGCAGGCCACAAACCTTCCTAATGTAAAACAACTGGTCTGAAGCCCAAGTGCTTAATCCAAAAGACTTAGAATGATAGTTACACTTTAATCAAGTTACTACCAAGCAATAATAAATACAATTGAATACTTTAAAGAATGCCTGGATTAGTGCTCAGTTTATACAAACAAAGCTAGATTCAGCAGGCCTGGATCTAGTCTATGCTACAGCAAACAAGGTGTACCAATTTCAGTAAGAAGCAGTTCAAATATGCAGGCACTATAAGCCTTTAACCAGAAATTCCCAGCTCAGAAGGGCAGAGTCCAGCCTCTCCTCCCACAAGAGTGCAGACCACAAACCCTCTTAATGTAAAATAACTGGCCTGAAGCCCAAGTGCTTAAACCAGAATTAATACACTTTTAGAATAACCGACACTGAGCCCTCAATCAGCAGTTCCCAACTTAGAAGGATGTAAGCTACCTGTTCTTCCACTACAGTGCAGACCACAAACCTTCTTAATGTAAAACAACTAGTCTGAAGCCCAAGTGCTTAAACTAAAAGGCTTAGAATGAGTTACACCAAGCAGTAATAAATACAATTAAGTACTTTTAAGATGACGCAAAGCAAAATAAAGTAGGAAGAAACAAATACAGTAAAAGCAGATAAATTTTTTTTTTTTTTTTTTAAAGATTGAGATTATCTGTTTTCATTTGTAATAATCATACTTATTAAAGATGGTTGACAGTAATGCAAATCAGTGTTTTATTTGGGTAGATGTAAAGCTGTGATTCAGTAGTAAATAAACCATAAAACACAATGGCGAAAGGGATTGCTTTACCTCTCTTCTAAATGTATTCTCAGCTGAAGGTTCAGAACTGAAAACCGCTCTGCGTGATTAACCAGGTTTTGAAACTATTTACCTTTTTGCATAGTCTTCCTAAGGGTTTACCTTTAGATGTGCGTATTGCACACAGCCAAATTGCAATTGTGCGAAAGGCAGTCTGCAAGATCTGCAAACGCAGAACGGAAAAAGGTTCGAATGTGCAATGAGCAAATGCACAGTGAGATTTGCTCATTGCACATTTGACATTCTGGGGCGGATTGCACTATAGTGGAGATCGGGAAATGGTTCCTTTTCCCACTATAGTGTGATCTTGGAGTTAGAATAATAAAGTGGGGGGGTTGTGGGGGGCGCTTTACACTTTGTTTCTTTTTTATTTCGACATTAATGTTCGAAAAACCACGAATCTGCTGTTTGATTTGCTGTTTTTCGAACATTAAGGACTATCGATGTTTACATTTTTGTGGTTTTGAGTTGCTCATATGAGCACTCGAATCACTGTGATTCAAGGTTTTAAAGGTAAACCTTCCTAAGTCATATTTCACTTGTTTGGCTCTTCTCTTACCTCTTGTGAATCAGCCTAGAGGACAAGGTTAAGATTTTGGACTTTATTAAACATACTGAAATGAAGATTCACATTATTCATATTTGCTGTTTAGCATTCCTTATATTATAGAGCTATGACAAGCATTTGGCAAAAATCATAACAACTCTGTTTTGTATTGTATTCAAGCTGTCTCTCAGTGGAGACATTCACCCCAACCCCAGACCAGTAGCTACTCCAACCCATCCAGCCACATACTAATCACTCCCATACCACATTACACCTACCTAGAAAATCAACTGACCTACTGCTACTAAATATAAATATTAGAAATATTAGAAGCATTACAAATAAAATCCATGATCTTCATGCATGCAATCTGTCACTATACTTACTAGATATAGTAGCTCTCACTAAAATATGGCTAAAACCAGTCTTTCCTAGTAATGAAATACTGGTTCCAGGGTACAGCATACTACGGAAGGACAGACTTGAAAAAAGGGGGTGGTATAGCAATTTTATATGCAAATCTCCATAAAGTTGATACTGTAGACCTAATCACCCCTACCTTTGACACCACTGAAGTAATTCTTACCAAATTAAAAATTAACTCCAAAAAACTGGTTAACATAATTGGATGCTACATCCCACCCAGAAACAACATATCTGTTTTAGAAAACTTACTCCACTAGACTTCCAATTTACTCCCGCAGGAAACAATCATGGAAGATTTTAACTTTGATTGGCTCACCCACAATTCTGTAAATCCCACTAGTTATATTAGCCTCCATGGATTTACACAACTCATCCAATCTTCTACAAGAACAGACAAAAATATCAAAAAGGCAGTCAGTACTTGACTGGATTTTGTAAATAGACCAGAGCATACCTCACACTCCGGCTGCCTCCCAGACAACCTGAGTGACCATCTACCAACATTTTTACTAAGACATCAGTCTCATCATACAAAACAGACCACCTACCACATAATTAGACAAAAAAACATTAACCCCAGCAACTTCATATCCACCGTAAAAGGCTGTAACTGGACCTCACTCAAACACTTCAACCTAGATGAAGCTGTCAAATACTTCAACTCTACCTTTTTGGATATCCTGAACTCATGTGCTCCTCCCAGAACAGTCAGAACCAAAGCTATTATTGCTCACTGACTTAATAAAGAAAGCCGGTCACTTCTTAAAAACAGAGACAAAGCATGGGAACAATAGCATAAAAATAGATCCTAAACTTAAACAAAACTACCTAGAGCTCAGAAACAAAACAAAGAAAGCAGTTAAACTAGACAAAATTAACTACTACCACAATATACTAATAAAACACCAAAACAATCCTCAAAAGTTCTGGGCAGCCATTAAAAACATATTCCTTCCAGGTAAATCTAGTACACCCTCCCTACCTACGTCAAACACCACAGAAAACATACCAACTCAATTCAATAAATACTTCACTGAGTCCATTCTACTGTTATCTAACCCCCAGGCTGCCTCATCTCTGACTGTATCACCCAATTCTCACATTAACAACAATACCTTTTCCTTTCAGCCCATTTCCATAAATACAATTAAAAAATGCTTAATAAACTAAAATCTACAACACTGGCTGCAGACAAACTAACCCAGCCACTGGGGATGCACAAGCCAGTGTATTTCTTCCTGCCGGTCCCAAGCATGGATAAATGGGGAGGGACAGAAGAAGAGGAGGAAGGTGGGGGCAGTTGCAAGGATCAAATGGTGGAAGTTGAAAATGGTTGAGTGTAAGGTGGAGTTCAGGGAAGTGTTAAGACAGGTACTGGGAGGCAGTGAAGAGTTACCAGATAGCTGGGCAGCCACAGCAGAATTCGTAAGAGAGACAGCTAAAAAGGTGCTTGGTGTGACATCTGGACAGAGGAAGGAGGACAAGGAGACCTGGTGATGGAATGAGGAAGTACAGGAGAGTATTCAGAAGAAGAAGCTGACGAAGAAGAAGAAGAAGTCGGATTATCAGAGAGATGAAGAAAGTAGACGGAAGTACAGGAAGATGAGGTGTATGGTGAAGAGAGGTGGCAAAGGCTAAGGATAAGACTTATTGCAAGATGTATGAAAGGTTGGACACTAAGGAGGGAGAAAAGGACCTGTACTGAATGGATAGACAGAGGGACTGAGCTAGGAAAGATGTGCAGCAGGTAAAGGTGATAAAGGATAATGAGGGAAACATACTCACAAGTGAGGAGAGTGTGTTGAGCAGATGGAAAGAGTACTTTGAGGGGTTGATGAATGAAGAGAATGAGAGGGAGAGAAGGTTGGATGATGTGGGGATAGTGAATCATTCAGTGCAACGGATTAGCAAGGAGGAAGTAAGGACAGCTATGAAGAGGATGAAGAATGGAAAGGCTGTTGGTCTAAGTGACATACCTGTGGAAGCATGGAGGTGTTTAGGAGAGATGGCAGTGGAGTTTTTAACCAGATTGTTTAATGAAATCTTGGAAAGTGAGAGGATGCCTGAGGTGTGGAGAAGGAGCGTATTGGTACAGATTTTTAAGAATAAGGGTGATGTGCAGAGCTGTAGTAACTACAGAGGGATTAAATTGATCAGTCACAGCATGAGGTTATGGGAAAGAGTAGTGGAAGCTAGGTTAAGAAGGGAGGTGATGATTAGGTATGATTTCATGCCAGGAAAGAGTGCTACAGATGCGGTGTTTGCTCTGAGAGTGATGGAGAAGTATAGAGAAGGTCAGAAGGAGTTATATTGTGTCTTTGTAGACTTAGAGAAAGCATATGACAGGGTGCCTAGAAAGGAGTTGTGATACTGTATGAGGAAGTCAGGAATGGCAGAGAAAGTATGTAAGACTGGTACAGGATATGTACAAGGGCATTGTGACATTGGAGAGGTCTGCGGTAATAATGATGAATGTGTCCAAGGTTGAGGTGGGATTACATCAAGGATCAGCTCTGAACCCTTTGTTTGCATGGTGATGGACAGGTTGACAGATGAGATCAGACATGAGTCCCTGTGGACTATGATGTTAGCATATGACATTGTGATCTGTAGTGAGAGTAGGGAACAGGTTGAGGAGATCTTGGAGAGGTGGAGATATGCTCAAGAGAGGAGAGGAATGAAGGTCAGCAGGACTAAGACAGAATATATATGTGTGAATGAGAGGGAGGATAGAGGAATAGTGAGGATGCAGGGATTAGAGTTGGTGAAGGTGGATGAGTTTAAATACTTGAGATCAACAGTTCAGAGTAATGGTGAGTGTGGAAGAGAGGTGAAGAAGAGCATGCAGACAGGGTGGAGTGGGTGGAGAAGAGTGTCAGGAGTGATTTGTGACAGACAGGTACAAGTAAGAGTGAAGGGGAAGGTCTGCAAGATGGTAATGAGACTCGCTATGTTAGATGGGGTGGAGACAGAGGCACTGACGAAAAGACAGGAGTCAGAGCTGGAGGTGGCAGATATAAAGATGTTAAGATTTGAATTGGGTGTGACAAGGATGGACAGGATTAGAAATATGTATGTTAGAGGGTCAGCTCAGGTTGGACATTTTGGAGACAAAGCCAGAGAGGTGAGTTTATTGTGGTTTGGATGTGTGCTGAGGAGGGTGCTAGATATATTGGGAGAAGGATGCTAAGGATGGAGCTACCAGGTAACAGGAAAAGAAGAAGGCCTAAGATAAGGTTTATGGATGTGGTGAGAGAGGACATGCAGATGGTTGGTGTGACAGAGCAAGATGTAGAGGACAGATAGAAATGGAAACAGATGATCTGCTATGGCAACTCTTAACATGAGCAGCCAAAAGAAAAAGAAGATGACTGGCTGCAGACAAACTTCCTGCCCACTTTCTGCAAATCTCCGCTGATGCAATTGCCTGCCCAGTAGCTATACTTATTAACAGATCCTTAGCTGAAAATTACACCCCTGCAACTTGGAAAACTGCACATATTATTCCACTACACAAAGGTGGTCCCCCCACTGAACTGACCAACTACCGCCCTATTGCTGTTACTTCCCCTCTGTCTGAAATACTAGAGAGATTTAGTCATTCTCAAATAATGGGCAGCTTACATACTCATAATTTCCTGTCCAACACTCAACATGGCTTCCTCCCCTTCCACAGCACTACCACTGTTCTAATGTCTTTCACCAACACAATAAATCACCACAGAAATAATGCTAAATATGTATCTGCTATAATGTTCTTCATGTTTCACCATTGCAGTCATTGCATTTGGGTTATCTGCTTGCAGTAGCCGTCAGTCGGCCTGATTAACAAAGTCTTGGGTCCTGCGTCAGTTGCTGTCCCTATTCTATAACGTCAGGTCGTCAGGAGTATAAAACATGCAGCCGATGCCATTACATCAGTCTTTCTTGTTGTGCAGTGCCCGAAGCAGAAGAAGTTCACAATTGCCGGTTGGCCAACTCGTGAAATTCTCGTTTTTGAGTTTCAGAACCAAAGTTTTCCACTAAAGCTAAGTACCCTGTTGGGAAAACTTATTTTGCTCCTTATCGATGTTAGTAAAAGTTAATAATTGCATTATTTGTGGAAAGCAAATGCCTCACAAAGATTTTCATTCATACTGTATTCCTTGCTTAGGCCCTGACCACGACGTACCTTGCTGTCAGTTTTGTGCTTTATTTAATCCGTGCACTATTATCCATCGTCGGTATATTTTCGCCTCTAAATATTTCAGTTCTCAGTTTAATTAACCAGAAATGTCGTCGGTTAGCCATCCGACTACCGGGATTCCGAAAAAATGCAAAGATAAAGACAGAGACAGGCTGCCGAGGTCCAAAGCTGCCGACGACGCTTCTCCTAAGCCAATCGCCAGTTCACCGGTACACATTAAAGTGCTTTCACAGCCCCTGATACCTGCTACTTCTGACTCGCAGGCCTCTACTGAGACCCATTCGGAGTCTGGTATGCTGCGAGATGCTTCAACTGTGGAACCTGTGGATGTCTCTACCTTGGATGGGTCCGGAGCCACTGTGCAGGCACTGGCTTCTTAAGGTGTATTCAGGCCTATGGACTTGCATATTAAACTGACACCTCCTTCTTCATTTAGGCCAAAATCTCGAACCATGCCTAAGAAACCGACGCCCAGGCTGCATGTTCAAGCCTCTATGCCTAAAAAACAAATGATAAGAATGGCTGAAGATCTTATAACTCTAATCAGGGGAAGCCAACCTCCCCCTTCTGAGAGACCTAGGGCTGAAGTTGTTTATGAAACTTCTGAACAGGATTCTGATTTTTCTGATTCTTCGGTTGATCTGGATTTGCCCTTATATACCTATGAGGATTCTGATGCAGAGGACTCTATTCCCTCTGCTTCCCCTCCAGAGGATTTTTCTTTCGATGATCCCTTATATACTCTAAGGGAGCATTTCCACTGGGAAAGCCAGGATTTTTCTGATTCAAAAAAGAGGCTTAGGGATTTCTTACTCCTGCCTCAGCATAGGTCTTTAGTTATACCTCCTGTACTAGACATTGTTGATGATGCCTTTTCAGAATCTAGTTTGGCCCCTGATTCTTTGCCTCCTGCTCCCAGAAAACCTGACAGATATTACAGGGTTCCTGAGCTACACAAGTTCCTTTTTAAAAATCCTATTGCAGATCCAGAGACTATTTCACAGGGACCCAAGGGCATTAAGGCTTCTACTGCTAAAAATCCTACCCCCTCGGATAGCGACTCCAGGGCCTGGATTGATAGGGTAAGAAGGTTTACACTTCTGCAACCTTGGCCATTAGGGCTTTAAACTGCCAGTTTAATATGTTAAAGTATCAACAACATGTTATTGGATTGCTTAAACAGAAAATGATGATTCTTGACTGTGCTGAAAATAAAGAATTACAGGATTTAATGCATTCTGCTGAACAGGTTGGAAAACATGGTTTGCAATGTGGACTTGATTCATTAGAGGCCTCTTGCAGGGCTGCTGTTACTGGGACTGTGCTCAGAAGGCATGCTTGGCTTAAGGAGCAATCTTTGCCTGATCATGTTAAAACTAAATTGTTGGATGCTCCCTTAAATCAGGGCCGCCTGTTTGGCAACAAGGCTTAGGAAGTTCTTAAAAAGATGGAAGATAAAGCAAAATCTATGTAAACTGTTAAAGATTTATTGCAAGTTCAGCCTCCTATTTTTAGTAGGCACTGGCCCTCTAAAAATCGGTCCTTTCCAGCCCCTTCCTTGTCTTCTCAAGTCAAACCCAGACACAGCAGAAACCCCAGGTTTCAGTCCCAAGGGACACACAAGACTAAGTAGTGGGGGGTTTCCGCACCCAAATCTGGGAGTAGTAAGACTCCCCCCCTATGGAAAACTGTCTCAATGACTTGCTTTTAAAACTTCCAAGCACTTCCCAACTGAATGCTCATTTAGGTGGAAAGATTGGTCTGCAGGCCAAAAACTGGGAACTCATTACCTAAGACAAATGGGTTTTAAATATAGTGTCCTAAGGATACAGATTTCACTTCCACACATTACCAACACCAAGTGGGTGGCCAGATCTACCCCCGAATTGGTGGGCAGAAGCCCAAAATCAAATACTCTCTCTCTTAAACATGGGGATTGTTCATTTGGTACCAGAAGAGGAAAAGGGACAAGGTTTCTATTCAAGACTTTTCCTGGTACCCAGAAAAGGCAATACATGGCATCCTATCCTGGACCTTTCTACTCTAAACACCTTTCTGGTGATTCCAAAATTCAAAATGCTGACTCTTCACCAGCTGCTTCCTATGCTAGGCAAAGATGCATGGTTGGCAACACTAGACTTAAAAGAAGCATACCTGCACATCCCTATCAGGGAGTCTTGCAGAAGATACCTATGCTTCAAAGCAGGCTACATGCACTATCAGTTCTCTGCACTGCCCTTTGGCTTATCTACTGCGCCCAGGGTATTCACAAAGTGCCTAGCTCCAGTCATTGCATTTTGCAGGCAAAGAAATATTCAAATATACCCATACCTGGACGATTGTCTAATTCAGGCAGAAAGCCGGGACATTCTTTTGAATCATCTGGCCTTTGTTCAAAGGATACTGACTTGTCTGGGGTTCACCATAAATGAAAAGAAATCACACCTGGTACCCCGTCAACAAATTATATTCCTGGGAGCAAGCTTGAATACAACTTCCCAGATGGCTTTCCTAACGCCAGAGAAACTGATTCATTTGACAACCTACTTCAAACAAGTGGCCATAAAAACCCAGCTATCTGCAAGGCAAACACTGCAAGCTTTGGGGTTCATGGCCTCCTGCATTCTTCTAATTCCATATGCAAGGTTGCATATGAGGAAACTACAATGGTATCTCAAAAGCCTATGGTGAAAACATTCACAGGACCTAGAAGCAAGGATTCCTATCATACCTTGCCTACGCTTAGAGGTCCTTTGGTGGGCAGAGCCCTGCCACCAAAACAGGGGACTACCATTCACATTACCCCCTGCCACCCAAATCTTAACACCAGACACATCAGACTATGCATGGGGGGGCTCACCTGGCAGGGAAGTGCATTCAGGGCAAATGGAACCCAAGCCAAATGCACCTACACATAAATCAAAAGGAAATGCTAGCTGTACAGAATGCTCTGACCGCCTTCAAGGACCACATTCTTCCACGACAACTAATGGTAAAGACGGACAACACCATTGTCATGTGGTACATAAACAAGCAGGGGGGTGCACATTCTTACCCCCTCTGCAGACTAGCCATGGCATTGTGGAACACAGCCTTGAGCTACCAAGTTAATCTACAAGCTCAATTCCTGCCAGGAAAACTAAATACACTGGCAGAAAGACTAAGCAGAAACCTCATGGACCCACACGAGTGGAAACTGAAACCAAGGATTTTCAACATGTTGACAAGCAAATGGGGGAGCCCAGATATAGACCTGTTTGCCTCCCCCCAGAACCATCAACTGGACAAATTTTTCACAAGGATTCCCCACAAGCTAGCTTGGAAAGTGGATGTTCTATCCTTCTGCTGGAAAAACCTATCAGTTTATGCCTTTCCACCTCTGCCTCTGCTCTCCAAGGTACTACTAAATATCAAACAGGACAAGCCAAGGACGATTTTAATTGCATCAGAGTGGCCTCACCAACACTGGTACCCACTCTTGCGCAGTGTGTCATGCTTGGCTCCATGGCACCTGCCTCAGACTCCTTCTCTGTTGTCTCAGCAGGAGAACCAGATTCTGCACCCTCAGCTGCAAACCCTGAACCTAGCAGCCTAGCTAATTACCTAATCTCTCCTTTACCACCCCTTAGTAAATCAGTGATGGATAACATTTTAGTGGCTAGGAGGCCTAGTACTAGAAAATCGTATGCTGCAAAATGGAAAAGATTTTGTACCTGGAACTAGTTTCAAGGGATGAGCGCAGCAGTGCCCAACTTACCTCAGATTCTACAATATTTGACTGAGATGCTTCATAAGGGCTTGTCCTTTTCCTCCATCAAAATTCATGCCTCAGCCATTTCAGCTCATTATAGCACAGAGCCTCCCCTCTTCTCTCACCCACTGCTCAAGCAGTTCCAAAGAGGGGTCACAAATTTAAGGCCACCCAGGAGAGCTCCAACTCCAGCCTGGGATCTTAACTTTGTCTTGGAGAAACTCACTCTTCCACCTTTCGAGCCAGCTGCTACTGCAGATTTAAAAGTTTCTTTCCTGGAAAACAGCTTTCCTTTCAGCAATCACTTCTGCAAGAAGGGTATCTGAATTACAGGCCCTTATGGCAGTGGAACCTTTCATCATCTTTCATGCGGACAGGGTGTCCCTCAGAACCAATCCCTCCTTCATTCCCAAGGTGGTATTCAGTGTGGCTCTTAATCAGTCCATTCATTTGCCTACCTTCTTTCCTAACCCACAGAGCAAAGGGAAATGGATACTGCACTCTTTAGATGTGCACAGACTGCTTAGATTCTACTTGGACAGGACTAAACCTCAAAGGAAATCTGAACAACTGCTGGTGGCATTTACTGCAGGGACAGAGGGGAAAACTATTTCAAAACAAACCATTTCAAAATTGATAGGCCACTGCATTCATTTCTGCTATAAGTACCATGGAAAACCTATCCCACATGGCATCAGATCCCATTCAACCAAGGCTGCATCTACCTCTACAGCCTTTCTCAGGGGCGTCCCTACTAAGGACATCCTAGAAGCTGCTACCTGGAGTTCTGTACATACTTTCACCAAGCATTATCATTTGCCAATGTTCTCTAAATCCAGAGCTGGTTTTGCCACTGCAGTCTTGCAGGGCCTTATAGCTGGTCCTAATTCTATTTAAATTCCTCCTCCCAACCTTAGCTTTGGGAATCTACCCAAATGCAATGAGTGCAACAGTGAAACATGAAGAACATAGTACAGTTGTGTACACTTACCATAAATGTAGATGTTTTAGTGTATTCACAGTTGCAGTCCTGGTTACCCTCCCTCCAGCCCCCTTTCTTCTTTTGACTATACCTCTACTCTCACTTACTATGCTCAAAAAGCTTTTTGGAGTATTTGCTTTTTTGTTGGAGGTATATCCTTGTATTTATAGATTTAATTGCTTCCCATTAGGGGGGCACCTGACATCTGGGGCAAGAAAAACTGATGTAATGGCGTAGGCTGCATGTTTTATACCCCTGACGACCTGACATCATGGAAGAAGGGACAGCAACTGAAGTAGGACCCAAGACTTTGTTAATCAGGCCGACTGAGGGCAGATAACCGAAATGTAATGACTGCAACAGTGAATACACTCGAACATCTACATTTATGGTAAGTGTAGACAACTGTACTTTTCTAGACCTCTCTAAGGCCTTTGACATGGTCTCACATAATAAACTCATTAATGTTCTTTCTGATCTAAATCTCAGCAAATCCACCGTTGCTTGGTTGCAAAGCTATTTGGACAGTTGGCACCAAGCAGTACAATGGAGTTTAGGAGTATATTATAGTTGTATGGATTGGATTGAAGCTAGGTTTGAATAGTTGAATGCTAGGGTTTGGATCAAAGCATAACCATGTCATCAGCGTAAAGAGTGAAAGGAAGGCTAGGGAGGCAGGAGCGTAGTTTGTTAACCAAGATTGAAAACAACAGTGAGGTGAATATGAAGCCCTAAAGCACTCCTTTAATAAGGGGTGCTGGAGGTGATAGGGATGCACTCCATTTGACTCTGAAATACTTAACTTGTGAAAAAATCTTGGAGCTGGGTGACAATGCATAGTAATATAAGTTCATAGTTACATACTAGGATAGCTGCCCTTGTGGGTCAGTTTTATTCTAGACAATCTCCCTTTCAAAGGTGAGAATCAGAGACTGCATTGTGTGCCTGAGAGGTAAACACTTTAACCATTATACCCCCCCTTTTGGAGCTAACCCCAATTTATTGAAGGAAGTAAAGGAAGAGGAGGTGGTCAATAATATCAGAAGCTTGAGGGAGGTTAATGAAGAGTATCCATGAAGGATTTCATTTGTAAGTGACCATAGTGCTTTACTGTGCTCAAGCCAGCCCAGAGTCTAGGATGTTTATGAGTGAGGAAGTGGTACTGTCAGATATAACTAGACGTTTGGTTCTAAATTAGTTTAAGTATTTTCCCAAACATAGGGAGGATGGAGAGAGAGGTCTGAAATGAGAGGCATTCAATGTCTGAGGTATTTTGGAAAGGGGTTTGACAAGAGCAGTTCTCCTTATATCTGGCTTTGTGTTTTGAGTTATGCATAGATTATAAATGTGGACAACAGGTGTGGTAAGCAAGTGTGAGATAAACCACCAGAGTAGGTTGTCTGCATAAAGGATGCATTCGAGGGTATGTTTTCTAGTAGGAGAGAAAGGTCTTTTTGAATGATTTCTTAAAATAGAAGAGAGGATAAAAGGTGGGTGGGGGGCTTGATTGAACTGAGGGGCAAGATAAGCTTGTGGCACTAGGGAGGTGGCTGAATTCCTTGAGTAAGTCAAGAGGTTGAGAGTTGGTCTTGAGAGCTCTGATTGGTGGCAGGGGAGGAGGTAGGATCTGTGGATTTCTGGCCTGTGAGAAGATCTACTTCCTGCCTAGCAGACACAGTTGTCTGCGTTTGAAATAGTTGGGTTTGTGCCTACATATGGCTTGCTTAGCTAGGTTATACAGAAAAGTAAAAGCAATACCATTTACTGGTAAGGGATTTTTTTCTCAAGGAAGATCACGCATTGTCTCTAAGTTTGAGCAGAGACTTCAACTAAGTGGTTAGCCAGGGATTTTTGTTGTTTTGAAAAGGTGTTGTATGAGAGGAAAGAATTTTCCTTGAAGTTCAAGGGGGTATGTGTCAGAGCTGTAGCAGCTAAGCTGGGGTTCTGTAAGTTGATAATGGGAGACCAGTCGATAGATGCATTTTTTTTTTTTTTTTTTGAGTTTTTCAAAATTGCTAGTGGATCTGGGTAGAAAAGTAACTAGTTTGGGGAGCAGTTTATGTGGTTGGTGGATAATTTGAAGTTTTTTGGGTAGTGGTCACTGAATAAGGATGGAAGAACAGATATTTTGGAAGTAATGGTAGTTAGCAATTAGCAAATACAGGAGGAAGTGGTTGTTGGTTAGCAGATTTGGACAAGAAGTGCCATTAACTAACTCTGTTGTATATGTATCATTAGTTTACTTAAATTCTTTTTGACAATGTCCACGTATTTCAGAACCTGTACTATATTGTTGAAAAAGACACTTCACTAATAAAGAAATCTAATTGCAAAGCCCAACATAATCTTTACTGCTTTTTTCATTTAAGTGTATATTTTCATTTTATCATGGGTGTGTTAAGAGAAAGAGGGTGTTTGTATTGCTAAGTAACCTGTATGAGGAAAAATAAATATTTGCTGTTTCTTTTGTCAAAGTTGTAGGCCCTGTGCATTCCATAAGTTGGTAATATTAGAAGTACCCTTGTGAGGTTTCCCCTGGATATAATTGAGAAGCTGGTAGCTTAAATTACTTGTGGCTACTAATGATAATGCCTGCCGTACTCAGACACAGACCACAGTTTTATAAATGAGTTGAGCAAAGGCATCCCCTACTTGTCTGAGGACAGGTTAGTTGAAATTACTCTCATTTAGTCCTTTTGGTCAAAATTTGTTTTGCAGCAATGAAGTATTTAAATGAAATATTATTTGATGGTGTGGTTGCTGTTGCGCATGTACACGTCAGTGAAATTTGGATTAGACTTGGGGTCTGATTTGAGGTTAAGAATAATGATTTGGTTTTGATAACCACTACAGTTAATGTTGGCTGTCAGATTTAAGGTTGGGCTTTAGATTTAGGATTTGGTTTAGGTTTATGATTAGTTTTAAGGTTTGGATTAGAATTAAAGTTAGCGTTATAAAGTATGTAGTTGTATATGGTGGAGATTTGTAATTTATGTTGGGTATTAAGGGCTCTTTGTGTCTTGTAAGAAATGATGTGGCTAAGCCTGTGTGTTGTTGAATGTGCATGTTTGATGACTGTGGCATTCAGAAAATGTCTTTCTTTTTTCTGTTTGGTAATAATTATTTATTTTACCAAGGAAACAGTTACAATGATATTGTCAAAATGTGTGTCCCTCTATAACTGCTTTCAAATCTGCCAGCCTTTAAAATGTTTACAAGAACGTTTACTTTTATATTTTAAATCCTGCTGTAAAGGTGGGCAAGCCTGGGATTTTTGAAGAAGATCCGAGCAAGAGCGGAACCAAGGGGTCTAGATTTCTTAGACCCTATAAGAGCCAAGACAGACCAGACAATCATACTGTAGTTAAGGAAAAATAAATAAATCTGGAAGTCTAGAGGAGATTTATGAAAAGAAAAAAGAGAAAAAAAACACAGGTTACAGCCAAATACACACCTGACATTGTCAGCATTCAAATGAATGAATGCAGACGGTATGTTGACTACACCCAGCCACCTCCTTCACCAAGCCCAAGATGCCAGTTTAATAACAATGAAAGTGGGGAAAATTATAATACGCACAACATAAAGATATACCACACTGTAAAATTTTTTTTTGTCCTTCATGTCTAATGATGCCTTAGTGCACAGTAGTTTCACCACCCTTTGCAAGAAATGGTCAGATGGCATAAAGGTAAAAAGTAGATACACTGCCTACATGGTACATCAAAAGGCTTGCGAAATGTTGGATTTTGTTAGCTTTATGTAAGAAACATTATTTCAATTCCCTTAAGGTAGACCACAGTAAGATTAATAATAAAAAAAGAAAAATAAGTATTCCTAATAACCTGTTTGGGTACAAAATAGGTATAATGTGCCAGATGACTCTGCCCGTTCTGAGTTACCCCACCTGTGAATGTGAACTTGCTACAAAATTTGATACTAAGGGAAAGCTCTGCTCCCCGATAGATAATGCCCTTCAACAAACAATGTCATCCTTAACTGCCCTTTGCTCTTGTGTAGTGTATGCCCCCCAAAGTGATAGCCCCTTTCTGTACACTAATTTCTCACTGATGAAAGAACTGCACTGACATTTTGCTATTTCAACTTGTGTTTGGTTTGCATATGCACTGCCCCCAAAGAAGTCAGAACACTTATTTGCTACCATTGATCACATGATGACTTTGTGCTTTCATGTACAAGATGCCACCACACTCCTACCCCAAAAAGCCAGCCCAGTTCTGTGCACATATCTGATGCTAGATGGTGAAAGTAAAAGAAAAATGAACAGCTACTGCAATACTATAATAATTTCAGCATATCGCTCTTGAACACACAGTCACCCCCAGACATACTCTAAACATCTCTCAGAGATTCACTGCATTGAACTAAAATCAGGGACAATTGAGAGACTGGGGTCTTACCTCAATAAAAACAAAGAAACATAAAAGAATTCTGCCCACGATGCCCATATCGCTGGCAGTGCTGCCATGCTTTCCTGATCTCTTTTTCTCTTGCTGAAATAGGCTTCTCTCCCTCTGTGGAATCATGTAAACACTTGGGAGTAAAGGAAATAATGTACCCCTCATCCTAAAACTGAGCTGCAAATGTTTTTACAAAAGAATTGCCTGACTATGATGTCTTGCAGTAGACCTCTCCCATGAAAAATGTTTAAATCTTCCTTTTCAGCACTGTGGCAACACCCTCTCTGTAATACCAGACAATCATAATCTTTAGATATGCAGACCGGACCTAATAGAAAGCACTCCCAGCTTACAGGTCTGGTCAGAATCAACAGTCAGCAGTTACTCAAAATAAATAAATAAATAAATAAAAATAAACTTGCGACTGTGGCTCAGCTCTTTCTCAGCTCTTTAACTTGCTGGATCAGGAGCCCACACTGAACTTATACTTAGGCTTGACCAAGCTCGAGATGGCAGTTGCTTTCTCACCTCTACATGCTGGGCCTTAGTGTCATAGTTTTATTTACAGCTGTGGCAGAACTGTGGACTACTGCCAGATTTGAGCCTTACTTAGTAATTTATTATTGCATTTTTTCCATAAATGTCTGCATAATCTGGCGCCTTAAACTGTAGTAGAAATCAGTAGTGAGAGCCTTGTTTTTTCTGATCCAGGAATTGTACTTCAGTGCTTTTCAGTTGTTGATATTCCAGTTTTTATCCTACAGTTTTTATATTCTGTATATCATTTACCAGCATGGAGTTGTATTCCAGTGCCTTTCTGTTCCCATTCTGTGTCTGCCTCAACCTCCCACTTAGATATTAAGCTAACGTTTCTGAAAGACCTCTTAATATTTGCTTTATGCAATCCTTCTCAAACTAGCCTGCGTCTTCCTTGAATTTTTCTCTCCACCACCCATTTCCTATTGTGGTTTTATAAGGCTCTGTCTGTCATTGACATCTGCCCTTATGGTAATCTGATTTCTAAAGCCCCTCCCTCAAGTCTTTCCTTGCTATTGTCTGTTGTATAAGCTGTACTCTTCTCACCTATTGTTTCCATAGATCCAGCATAGAAAGCAAATTTTCCCTATAAAATGGTCCATAAAACGGTATCCTGTAAAGCAGCAAATGTAGACCAAATACCCTGCGCACCAACAAACTTAAATCAGCTAGCTGGGCGTTGAGTGGCAATACCTAGTAGAATTCCGTACTGTGTAAACATTAGTTTGTAGAATTTAGTACTGTTTAACATAATCTGCAATAAAGCACCCTTAATAGCCTTCTAACCCCAGTATGTCAACCCCCTTGTAGCTGACAAATCAAAGGACTGGACAGCATGAATATGCAATTTTCTAACGTCTCTGTAACCAGGTTGGTGGACACGGGAATCTTGAGGCAATGTATCAATTGTCTCATACTTACTAACAACCACTTAATCCTTAACGAATCAGACACGATATGAGAGAGATGTACTTACACAGTGACACTAGAGGCTAAACTCTGAAATACAAGTGCACATGAGGTTGTTGAAACCACACTCTCAACACCCACCTCATATAGCACACAGCACACACATAGCATAACATACGCTGAGGCACTTAAACGCAGTCTTTATAAACAGAAAATATCAATCACCTAAACTGTTGCCAAAGCTATGCCTCAGCAAGCCCAAAGGCACTCAGAAAAAAGAACACCTAACACTACACATACAGTCACACTCAATGGAGCCTAAAGCACTACGTCCCTAAGGTAAGCCCCTAAGGTAAGCAAACACACTTCCCAAGAATCTCATCATAGAAGACCCCACTGTATCTTATCTGAGGATCCAAAAAGTCATGGACAGACATGTCATCACACCACAGGTGAGAGTATGATTCCATCATTGTCCATGTAGGTGTAAATGACCTCAGATGTACCTCCTTGGACTGCATGAAGAGAGGCATTATGGAACTCTCAGAGTGTATCTCAGGCTGGTATGAGCCTAGCATTGAGCAGCATACTGCCATCACCGAGGATGATGCCACAATATTTGCAAAAGATCATTGATTTTAACAATGGCTGTCTTTCTGATGTCATTCCAAGGTATCCAATATTTGTCAGCTTGGGAGGACATGGTCAGCAGACTGTTGCTTTGCCAAGGATGGTCTGTACTGGTCACTTCCAGGCTTTTGAATGCTGCCTAAAACTTTATTCATCCCCATAGTGCATTTTTTAGGCAATGCCAAATTGTCATACCTACCGACATAGGAAAATCAACTCAAATGAACCTCAAGGTGTTACTGGTAAATGCCAGGAGCCTAAATAAAAAAAAAATACACTCCCTCCAAGCCCTCTTCATAGTCAAGAATATAGACATCTGTGCAATTACTGAGACATGGTTTAAAGCAGCAGAGAGTACCTGAGAAATGCAAGGTTTTGGTGCGTTCCACACTTTTAGACCATTAGCTGCACAGACAAGGGCTAAAGGTGGAGGTGTCTCAATATACGTCACTAACAAACATTCCTGTAGGTTGGTCAAACAGCATGACATGCTGGAGTTTCTCCATGTACAAATCACCATAGACAAAATCCTTTACTATATCCTAGCCAACTATAGGACACCGTCCATATTCCAAGAAGCTCACTATGCTTACTCGGACCTACTGGAGACACTTACTGTCCAGCATAATATCCTCTGTAACAGAGACTTAAATGTCCCCTCTATAAACTGGGAACCAGTCTACAGGCACAGAGATTCCTAGACTTTGTAAATACAAATACCCTTGACCAAATAGTGAAAATGCCCACTAGAGGCTCCAATATACTGGACCTCATACTCACAAATATAGGAGAACACTGCACCCCCCCCCCCCAAATGTATCATTCTCTTGGTAAGGTCTGACCATAAAGCTGTCTCCTTCAAAATCACAATCAACTCTGTAACTCTAGCAAAACCAGTGACAGCTATGATTTAATTCCAAGGCAAACTAACTTTCATTAAGTGATGGTTTGTCAAAACTCAGTGCCCCTCTAAACTCCAGGAAAACAGCAGCCAACACTGAATTGCTATCAGAAACTCTGTACAACCAGGTCACTGGCTACATAGTGGCTGCTGTACCTACCAGCACTAGCCCCATAAACAGACCACCGTGGTGACATCCCAAATTAAGCAGGATATACAACTAAAGGAAAAAAAATTATGGCAAAAATCAGGAAGGGTAATTCCTGTAAAGATAAAAACAATTTCATGAAATTAAATAGGCATCTAAGAGGGCTAATTAGGTCAAACAAAGCCAATTTTGAGGTTAAGATAGTCTCCCAGGTGAAAGACAGCCATAAAGCCTTCTTCAGCTATGCAAGAAAACTCAAGGGCAGCACACAGCAATGTGCTGAACTGGTGGGTAATGGTAGTGGTTAATGGTGTCACATTCACCAACTCTGGTGATATAGCAAACCTGTTAGTGAACAAATTCAGTTCCAAGTCCCTCCCCCCATCTCACCCTCAACCTTCCCACAAGAAATACCCTCAACCAGAACCCCTCCAACAATAACTAGGGTGCATGTACTGGCTGTCCTCACTAAAGCCAAGAACACAGCTTCAGTGGGCTCCAATAACATCTTGGGATGCTTCCTGACAAGTCTAAAATATGACTTAGCAGGTCCCCTGGAGTCCCTATTCAACTATAGTCTTTAAACAGTCTTTATGCTATGAGAATCAGGGACTATAATGGTCATCCCCCTTCATAAGGGTGGACCTTCAACAGATCCTGCAAGCTACAGACCCATTAGTCGGACTAGTCTAATTTGCAAAGCCATAGAAAGAATTATCATGGAAATTATCAGAAAGGATATAGGAGACCTCCAGACACTGGATCCATCCCAGTTTGGCTTTGTCAAAGAAGATCATGGCTACTGAATTTGGAGACTTCTTTACAAAGGTCACTAGGGCAATAGATGAGGGAAAAGTGGTACATACTGCTTACCTAGATATGGCCAAAGTACAGAATACAATACCCCACTCGAGCATTGTCAACAAACTTACAGAACTAGGCACAAACACCTTTATAAACCCTGGATAGCTAGATGGCTCATGGACAGGATCCAAGCTTAGGATCAGTGAGCTTGTCTATGCTGGGCCTGCTCCTCTTTGGCAACTACTTCTCGGAGGTCAAAGCCAATGTCAAATGCCTCTGGCTAGCCAAGTTTGCAGATGATTGCAAACTAGGAACAGTCACTGACCCCCCCCCCAAGATAAGAACACTGTTCAGGAAATTCTAACATTGACAAATGCTTGGTGCAAAAGTCATGTCTTAAAACTCAATACCAAAAAATGCATTATAGTACCTTTTGGGAAGTCAGCCACACCAGGTAACTGCATCATCAATAAAACACCCCTAAATGTTGATTCACTAGTTAGGGATCTGGATACTCATGTAGATGGTAACCTAGACTTCAACCAACATTTGTCCAAGGTAGTAAGAAAGTATTTCTATGTTGCTCAGCATATAAGTAAGGGCATGGCATCTAGGTCCAGAGAGGTCATCATACCATTGCACTTAGTTCACCTTCCACCACACACAAATCAAGATCCAGTAATATACAAAGGTGTATTATTTGTTTGTCAAGTGACTGACTGCTTCCATAGCTATGCGTGTTACTCAAGTGATTTGCAGATTTCAGTAACCAGCACTGAGAGTTCAAATTCCCTCTGCATTTTATGCTCTTTTTGTCTGGCAGTTAGAGCACCAGGTTAAGTGTGTGAACTGTTATCGAGCTGCTCCCTGTGATACAGGGTTTGAGTCCCTCAGTCTCCAACTGCTACTGGGTTATCTTGTCCAAATAACTTAACCAGACAATGCTATGGGCAATTATGAAACTGGCAAAGATTCCTCAATTGTCTGCTGGATGTATGAAGAGAAATGTTGGTGTTATGCAGTGTAATATCCTTTCTTATTGAATCTATTACTTTTAACCATTAGCCTGTTATGTACCAATAATTTTGAACCTTCTGCTATAAGTGAGGTTTATTACTTCAGAAAGATATTCTGCATGGAATACACACTATTTTTTCCAGTCCATGATAAGAACAAATACATGTAATTTTTATTACTCCAATGCCCCCCCACACACACACACACACACACACACACACACACACACACACACACACACCACTTGTTTGATACCTTTTAATATTAATAAACATCGGTTTTGCGATGGTAGTGGTAATTCACTTCCCATCTTCCAGGATTGAATGCTTGAATGCCGGAGAATATATATAGATATATATATATATATATATATATATATATATATATATATATATATATATATATATATATATATATAGACTATATTAGATACTCAAAGTGGAGTTTCATTGAACGCCTCCTCATTGAGCCGTAAACCATGAAAACACAAAACAGCAAATGTGCATATAAGCTATTTATTTCCCTGGGAAAGAAATCACTTACCTTAAACAAAAAAAGACATCACTACAAACAATACAAAATAGGGGGCTTCACCCCCCACACCCTCCTAACTAAATGTACCAACTCCGAGATCGAAGTACAGTGGGGAAAACAGCAAAGTAACAGAGGTGGCCAAGCGATTTCTTTTGCTTATATGACCATTCACTGTTTTGTGTTTTCGTTATTGTAACGGTCGATAAAGAGGCATTCAATGAAATGACTCTCCAAGTATATAATAGGAACCCTATATATATATATATATATATATATATATATATATATATATATATGTGTGTGTGTGTGTGTGTGTGTGTGTGTGTGTGTCTGTGTGTCTGTGTCTGTGTGTCTGTGTGTGTGTGTGTGTGTGTGTGTTCATGCTACTTATTTGTTCCATTAACCACCTAAATCCTGTTAAATTATACTCATTTCTGGTCTTGTAATCTCCTGCATTCTATCTACTTTTATATCTCCATCTCCCACCTTTACTACTTAAATAGAGCCAGGGAAAGGCATGACTTTTTATGATAGTGCCACGGTCATTCTGTGAAAATTCACCCATGATAACTGCTTTGTTGTCATTTTCTAAATTGTTACTATCTACAGAATCCCAAACTATCTACAGAATATCATAATGTGTTTCAAATAAAGTGGTTTAAATTTTTGAAAAAAAACCCACCAAAGGTAAACTCACTGAGCAGAACAGTTATAATATCTGTTTCAGATGGTATTTATGTCTTAACCCACATTTCTGAAAAGATATATATATATATATATATATATATATATATATATATATATATACACACACACACACGCGTCTACTTTAAAACACCGACGACGAAAACACTGAGACCGGAAGATCGACAACTGAGATGACCGACAGTTTAAAAGCATGAAACTTCACATGCCCGACAAACCACAATCCCGACAATCAACAAAACAAAACAAATACCTTTTCCGAAAAACACACACACAACACAAGCACACCAAAAACCTTATAAACCTACACTAAACCTTGCATACACAACTACCTATGCACTAACCTTAACCCAAACCCTAACCCTATGGTATGTCACTATCGCACACTCACCTAACCCGTGCCCTAACCCACCCCTAACCCTAAAGTCTGTCACTATTGCACACTTACCTTATCCGCATCCTAACCCTAACTCACTTAACCCACCCCTAACCCTAAAGTCTGTCACTATCGCACACTTACCTTACCCGCACCCTAACCCTAACTCACTTAACCTGCCCCTAACCTTAAAGTTTGTCACTATTGCACACTCACCTTAACATGTCGGTGTTCTCAGCATCGGGCTTTTAAACTGTTGGTCATCTCGGTTGTCAATCTTCCGGTCTCGGTGTTCTCGTCGTCTGTGTTTTAAAGTAGACCCATATATATATACATATATATTTATAGGTGCAATTTATTTAAATGAGACACCCAAATTTCAACATTCACAAAGTAAAAGTTTCACATAATTTTGCATGTGCCGAGCAACAATCTCAGCCCAAGCAAAACTTTCATTAAAAAAAAATAATACATCATTTTTTGCATCCCCACACCCTTTGCTGATTATATATACTAACTTTGAGATCACACAATGTCGGAGAAAGGGCATATTTCTCTACCCCTAGAACTGTGCAGTCTTGCACACCTGTCGACCATCTATGTAGTTGACTAAATCTTGTCCACTACATATATATACACACACACACATATATATATATATATATATATATATATATATATATATATATATATATAATTTTTAATATCAGTCAGTCTTCTGAAGAGAAAAAATCTTTGGCAGATTTTCATTACAAGATACTTGCTGTGTTGCCTTGTAGCAAACATATGAGTTAACCCTGACCCTGTTTCAGTTTGAATATACTCATCTGGCTGGATAGTAAGTCAGAGTTCAGCTGACTGTTCACACCATCTTCCTGAGAGCTTCTTTTGTAACAGGGAAATCAGTTCTATTCTGTTCCGCAGTGGGCAGCTTGAGGTGTTTTATGAATGTGGTTCATTGACATGCTTAATCTAAATTTAAACTTGACTCAGTTCAGTGAATTAGGCCATATATGCATTTTCTGTTCTAAAGGACAGACATGTCAACTTGGTAACCTAAAACATCTGTCCTGTTAAGAAGAAAAGAAGATACAAAGTATCAAAGTATGTAATTAAAAACTACATAGAAAGGTAAAATTTGCTAAGAGATGAGTGGACCTCAGTTCCATTCGTCTCTCTCCTCACTAACTAATTCTGTAGATTTCCATCTATTGTGGGTGGCAATTCTACAGTCTTCATATTTAGTGATTGCAGTTCTGCCTGCTGAGTATTTGCTCAATGTTTTCTTTATCCTCTTTGGGGTCACAGGAGTACCTGAGCATGTCTGTGCAAGCAATGAGCATATAGCATGAGAACCTGTCCTGGAAAGGATGCCATTCTCTTACAGGACTCACATTCATACTTTCCTCACTCACTTTATATGCACTTATAAGCAGTTTAGATAATCACTATTTGGTACTTCCTTATTATAGCAGCCTTGGCAATATACTTATGTAAAGAGTATATTTAATAGCAAGTCTTTATGTGAAATGATTTATACTGTTTCATGACTATGCTCACATTGCCTTGTGACATACTTGAATGTCTGAAGCGGGACAAGTATATAATTTTAGGTAAAATCAGGGACAAGTATGTTTTACGGAGTGGGATATTGGTTTTATGATTCTAACAAAAATTGCCCCTATTTTTGGGCATTTGTCCCCCCATTATTTATGACTTTGTCCAGATTTCTTGCTTTGAGAGATTGAGAGGTATGCTCCACACTGGCACACTGGCAGAGGAAAGATTTGCTGATTCCACAAAGGTCAATGAAGCCAGCAACCAAGGAACCAAGAGCTGGAAGTGGAAACCTGTTGATCCACTAAAAGCAACACACTAGTCATAGGTGACTCTATAGTCAGGCACACTGATGTCCCACTCACCAAGCTAAACAAGGAGAAGGTTACTGTCAGCTGCCTGTCGGGTGCCAGGATCCGCCACATAACCCACGCACTCAGGTCACTCCACAACAAGTACAAATATGACTCTGTCATTGTCCATGTTGGTGTGAATGACCTGAGACATACCTCCCTGGACTACATGAAAAGAGACATGGAAGAGCTCTCTGATCTTGTAGCCCAGGCAGGTATGACCCTAGCCCTGAGTAGCATTCTGCCATCAACCAGAATGATGCCGCAGTACAAGGACAAAATGATTGACTTCAACAAATGGCTAAGCTTCTGGTGCCATTCTAAAGGGATCCAGTATCTGTCTGCCTGGGATGACATGGTCAACAGACCACGATGCTTTGCCAGAGATGGCCTGCACCTGTCACCCCTGGAATTCCATATACTGGCTAAGGTTCTTGCCGCCCCTATAGTGCCTTTTTTAGGAAAGGTTCAAATGACAAATTCACCACTATAACAGGAACAGGCAAGCAAAAACTGAGGGTGATGCTACTCAATGCTAGAAGTCTAAATCTCAAAATGCACTCACTCGAAGCACTCCTTAAAATGGAGAACATCGATATCTGTGCAGTGACTGAGACCTGGTTCAAGGCTCCAGAGTGCACCCCTGCACTACCAGGCTATAACTCATACCACACCTTTCGGCCATGTAACCTGGACCGGAACACCAACGATGGAGGTGTGTCCATATTCATTAAGGATATCCACACCTCCAGGCTAGTTGCTCATAATAATGCAGCTGAGGTTATCCAAGTGCAACTAACTCTAGGCAAAACTGCAATCCAAATTGTAGCTTGCTACAGATCACCCACCATGCCCCAGGATTCCCACTCCTCTTTTCTTGATGTACTGGAAAATATTAGGGTTCAACCAAACACCCTAATAATGGGCGATTTCAACTACCCCACCATTAACTGGGAAAACTACTCATGTACCAACTCCTTTACTCAACGCTTTCTGGAATTCATAAACTCCAATGCCCTGGATCAACTTATCCACACACCCACCAGGGGCAACAATATCCTAGATCTAGTCATTACCAATATGAGCGACTAGTGTTCCACTCCTGAAGTCAACGCCTCATTGATCCGATCCGACCATAAGCTAATTATCCTAGATATCCACATCCTGCCTCCACCCCCCCATTAAGGAAACCATGGTAAAAAATTTCTTCAAAGCCAGCTTCATGCTTCTTAAGACAGAAGTGGTGAACTTCATGACACCCATGCAGATGGACAATACAGTTACGACTACTGAATCCTACACAATTGCACTTTATAAGCACTTACATGAGTGCATGGATCGTGCTATCCCAAACAGAACCAAGACACTATCCTCCAAAAAAGGAAGTCAATCTGGTGGTCCCCTGCCATAAACAAACTGTACAACAGAAGGAAGAAACTGTTGCAAAAGAGAGTAAAATCCCATGAGTGGAGGAGCTCCCTGGTCAGCCTCAGTAAGAAGCTGCGATCCCTGATAAAATCCTCCAAAGCTAGTTACAAAAACAAAATCGCCACTGATTCTAAAGACAACCACAAAGCATTCTATAGCTATGTCAAGAATCTCAATGGCAACACTCAGATCTGCTCTGAGTTACAGCACAATGGCACTAAATATGCAGACCCAACTGATATTGCCAACATCCTGGCAGATAGGTTCAATGCTAACTTTACCCCCCTCTCAGCCCTTAAAGAGCCCATCTCTATACTGGAAGAATGCAAAGTTCCTGTAATCACGGCTGCACAGGTAAAAACCACACTCTTCAAAGCCAAGAACACAGCATGCATGGGACCAGACAACATCCCAGGCTGTGTTCTACATGAACTAAAGAGCAAACTGGCACACCACCTAAGTACCATGTTCAATCATAGCCTCACCTCAGGCTTTGTGCCTGCTGAATGGCGCACAGTGACGGTTATCCCACTCCACAAGGGGGGAGCCACCATGGACCCCAGGAACTACCACCCCATTAGCCTGATGAGTCTGGTCTGCAAGGCCATGGAACGTATCATCATGGAATTTATAAACAAAAACATTGGTAATCTCCAAACTCTGGACCCCATCCAGTTCAGGTTTGCAAAAGGCAGATCATGTCTCCTAAACCTGATAGACTTCTTTGAAGCAGTCACCAAAGCCGTAGACAAGGGTAAGGTGGTTCACATGATGCCCGCTGAAGAGCTGCTCTATGTTAAGCTATATGTAGCGATTTCTGTGACTTCTATAATTTATATCTTTTTAAACTATATATCTTTTCATGGGCTTCAGAAAAGCGGCTTTTTGCAGCCACCACTGAATTGAAATGTAGGAGTCCTGTACATAACGATTGTAACCTTTTGCTTCTTTATTTGTTTGTTTGATAAGGGGCTGGCTGACGGCCAGTAGTTTTCTGCAGTGTTGTAACAAGTAGGACATACTGTGAATTCCTATTGGCTGTTGGCTTTTTCATTGACCTATAAGAGACTGACTTTTGTTTACGTCTTCGATTGACGAGGGGCTGATGCTGACGGCTGGTCGTTTTCTGCAGTTAGGCAGGACACATTGTGAATTCCTATTGGATATCGGTTATATTATTGACCAATAAGATTGGCCCTAGCGTGCCATATTTGGAGAATCGCTCTCTTAATCGACCAATAAATGAGAGTTGGGTTCCCTTTATTTTACTGGCTGCTAAATGTAATGAAAAGCTAACGCCATAGGTTGCTTACTAAACATAGTTATGCTTCTGTTATTTAACCGGTGATGAACCCCTAGGGATGATTGATGTTGTTGGAGATTTATTTTGAGCTTAAGCTATACACAGCGATTTTTGTGGATTTTGTGATTTTATATTTTATTTCATTATTTTTTTGGCAACTGTCATTGCATTGAATTAAAGGAGTTATGTATGTAGTGACAGCTACCATTAGTTTATCTCTTTGTCTGATCATGTTTTGACAAGGGGTTGACGCTTATGACTGTTTTTTTTGTAACCTTACAATAAGCAGGATACACTGTTAATCTCCACTGGCTATTGTTTCTGTTATTAATCCAATAAGAGACTATTTCTACTGCACTTCACATTTGACAATTGCTCTCATAAACAACCTATGAAGGAGATATGTGTTCCCTTTGCTTCATTGGTTGTTAAGCACAATGAAGAGTCAATGCCACAGGTTGTTTACTAAATATAGAAGTTGATATGGATGATTTAGAAAAAGACACAGAGAGGTGACGAACAACGATTGGTGGTTATTACTACCATTTGATTGGTTCTGACAACACCAAATGGAGTTTATCCTGATCTTTTGATTGGCTGTTCATTTTATATCTCTCCCTATAAGAAATTGAAATTTTTGCCACAACCATTGGCTATTAACCACATTGTTATTTTGGAATCAGAAAGATGATTGGATAGTCTTTTCTTTTTAAATGAAGTCATAGAAATAAGCGTTACGATCTGATGAAGGCTGAATAGCCTAAAGCGCTTATCGGATTTTATCCAGTTTGTCTTAGAGTGTTTATATTTTTTAATAAAACACTTATTTTTACTTGATCATTTGTTTTGAATCTGAAGAATTAAGTTGCCATGGTGGTGCTCTGAAGAACTCAGTCGTTGGTGTCAAAGCCATGGCCTCAAGCTCAATGCCAAAAAGTGCATTGTCATCCCCTTTGGTAAAAACTCTGTACCCATGAACTACAACATAGGCGGTAGTATACTTAACACCGAAAGTGTGATAGGAGACCTTGGGATACAGGTGGAGAGTAGTCTCCCCTTTGATAATCACATCGCCACAGTAGTCAGGAAATCGTTCTACATGGCATACCTCATCACAAAAGGTTTCTCATCCAGAAAAAAAGAGGTCATTGTTCCCCTCTACTCATCACTCATTAGTCCCATTATAGAGTACAACACCCCTTTTGGTATGTACCTCACAAGACATCTACAAGAACTGGAAAGGCCACAGTAATACCTCACAAAGAGGATTACCAGCCTCAAACAGATGCCGTACGCAGACCGTCTCAAAAAACTCCAGCTTTACTCTGTCGCATATCTCCTACTCAGAGGTGATCTCTACCTAACACACAAAGCTATGTCAAACCCAGAGCTGTTGGACATGCTCCACTTAAAGACATCCCAATCTCTCCGAGCTACACGCTCTAGGGACCTAAACCTTGTCACCACAATAAACAGAACATGCCGGAGGGATAGATTCCTGTCCCAGAGACTTCCCATACTCTGTAATAAACTACCTATCTATATCAAACAAAGCTCCTCATTAGCACTCAAGAAAAATCTTGATGATTGGATGGGAAATAGGAAATTCACCCCAGGGATCACCAGTGTGGCTCTGCTCGACAGTGGCACAGGAAAATAATTTTCTTGGGTGGCAAAAGCCAGGGTACCTTTTTGGCTGGGCTTGTATAGGCCCCAGGGCCAATAGCCTAGTACCTACCTATGAACCTATGAATTGAATGCTGTTTGGTAGGATAAAAAAAAATAAAACACTTTTGGCAATCTTTGAGGTTGTACTTTTCTCTGCTGCAGTGCATCCTCAAGATTTTTATAAATATAGATGAGTGGTTTCCACTATTTTTCTACCAAACAGCATTTGATGTAAATGTCTTTGGTAGAATAACATGAATCCAAGGAAGCAACATTCATTGCTAAGTCACTCTGCTTGCTCTCTTTCTAAATATTTCCAGTTCAAACCGACATGCACTATAAGTAAATAATCTTTCATTTTATAAATGTGTTAACTGGGTAAGCCCACCCAACAAATGTGTCCCTTTTCAGGAGCAACCCAGAAGCACTATATGGTTAAGTTACTTCCACATATTTATACCAAAAAAAAAATAATAATTGGAGGGGGAAACGAACCCTGTACCCTTTGCTTCTGGAATTTTTGCTAAGCAACCAACTAAAAAAATGCAGAAAAAAATATTTTCTTCCATTTTATGTAATGTTATTTTATTTATTGCCTCTTTTCTAAACTGTTAAAAAGACACTTAAAGATTTTGGCAAAGAAAGATAAAGAACTGCTCTCTTATTAACAAACCAAAACTAGTTAAATGATGTCTTTACAGATTTCATGTTATAAACTGTAAGTGAATAAAAGCTTATGGTGTAGGTATTTTCTGATTTATTTTTATTTTTTTTTGCTTTCAGACCCTGTTCCTCTTTGCTGATGCCTGGCAATTTGTTCAGGGGTAGAAATACAGTGGGTGTCAGCAAGGGAGTGTCATTCGTTTTCATAAATGACATGACCCCTTATTACTGCCCTACTCCCATTGACGACAGCATTTCCACGAGGACTCTGCTCTCCCTTGAGGACTCTAACATGGGACCTTGTGCCCAGATGTACACTGCCCCCCTGAAGAGATACAGACTACATCATACCTCTCACTACTCCCGTTCCATCTCCAACAAGTACCCGATCTACTAGGTTGGGTTGCCTTGTCATAGTCGGGCTTTATCACTCAGTACCCTTTGTACTGACATATGTGCAGCTATAAATGTTGGTAAAAGCTAACTAGATCTCACGTCTGCATTTTTTAATAACATTCTATTGATACCCCATATTTAGAAGTATTTGTTCATTACTCATTGCATTGGTTATGGGCCTTGGCTGGCTTTAACAGAGTTTCCAGCATTACCTTTGTTGAAAATTATTTCCGCCTACTAGAAATTTTGCTGTAATATAGTTTCCATAATAATCACGGCTGGAAAGGAAGTTATTAATTTTCATCAGTAGGTCAAAACATTTACTTGGGCCCAGCACTTTTGTTTAATCAAGCTATGTATCACTTTACTAGAACACTGCCCAGTGTGAGCCCTTACTGCTCATGTCCTTTCCAGTAATAGCACTGCTGTTTAGATTGATAAATGCATTATTCCAGACAGACAGAAGCAGTTGATTGTATTAATATTCTAACTCATATTTAACATTTCCAACACTAAACAACAAATATATCTGCTGGCCGTTTAACAGTGTTCTCAGAATATGCGACAGAAGTGGACAGAATAAAATAATTAAGTATTTTGTTATATCTAGTTGGTAGGGAGATAAAACAGTTAAAATATTGTGTAATTACAATGGTTCCTACATATCTTGGCTTGAATCCTGAAACTTCCATTTATATTATTTTTGTTAAATATTGGTACCTAGGGGATCTTATACAGTTATTATTTATATAAGCACAGCTGTTGCATAGAATAAATTAATTTATATAGAAACTCCAGTTGTTGTATGGAATATATATGTATATTTCATTGTGAAAGGAAAACACAGGCACATATCAAACGGGATTTTTAATTAGAGTTTATTTTATTTTTAAATACCTTTGCCCTTTTATAAATTTTACATTCTTTCTTCTGAACTGTATTTCTGATCAGCTGTGAGTGGTTGGTATTTCTTTTAAACGAATCTTTAAATAACTTCAGCTGTCTGCTTTTCTCACTGACCTCATGAAGCTGCAGTCCTGAAGTTTAACATCAGTGTAAATGAACTAAGAGAGTCCACCTGTGGTGACAAAACAAGAAAAAGCTTACCTTGCATGTTCTGTTCCTCTCTTGTTCATTCAGTAATATGAGGTGATCTCATGCATTTACCATATTTGTCCTATACATAATTAAAAACTATATAAATGACCATTTAGAACAAGTTATAGTAGCAGTTTTTTTATGTTCACCATCAAAAAAAATCCGTAGCAGTTTAACATTCTAGATTAATTTATTCACCAATAAAATTTTTGAAGGGCTGGACAAATCTACACAAGTATTTACCATTGTCAAATGTAGCAGCAACTGTGTGATTCTCCAATGCTGTTCTTTGTACATGATGCAAACATGTTACTTGAATAATACTCTAGTAAAGCCATAAAATAGCAAGTTTTCTTTTATAATGAAATAATCATTATTCCTATGATTCAATTTCACTAAAACTCTTATTTATGCAGGTTTTGTGCCTTCAAGATTTCTTTGGTGAAGATGACATTTTTATTGCCTGTGGTCCAGAGAAGTTTCGGTATCAGGATGACTTCCTTCTGGATGAAAGTGGTAAGTGCAGTGAAGAATATTCCCATATGGAAAACCATATAACTTAAATACCACTGAGGCTGTCAGCAGGTGTTTTTTTTTTCTCATGTTAATATGTTATAGCACTGGAATTGTTTAATAATTAATAAATAAATATGTTTTAATTGTAGTTCACATGCAAAATGTTTGCTTGTCGAAACCTAGTACTGTACGTTTTGTCTGTGCCTGCATTTTTATGGTTTCTTTAATAGGAATATCTTCACCATCTTTCTCAGAAGAGATTTGTCAGTTGACTATGCCCACTGTGTTTCTCAGAACATTGGGGTGGTTATTAATAATTCAGAGCAGCTCAATCAGCTTTGTAGACTCTCTACACTGCTTGTTTCAGTGCTTGATATTTTATGGTAGTAACAGTATCAGATTAACAAAATTGTCACAGCTTGAATAGTTCAGTTTATTTCCAGATTGAGTAGGCTGACTCAGAAAAAAAATTACTCTGTATATCTTAAAGCTGCTTCCTTTCACATTCAGGGAACAGTTATTCCCAGTAAGGAATGAATGTGGTTCTGCATTCACAGAGCTCAGGCAGAACACTTGGTGTCACAGATTTGTTGCAGACACAGGGAACCTTAATTCCGGATGGAATGCTATCTGCCATGGCAGACATGGGGAAGCTTTTGACAGGAGGAAATGTATCTGTGACAGTCAGCTTTGCATGACATCCATTTATTCCCTTGGAATGTTTGGAGGAATACACATGTTAGTAATCAAAATCAAATCCTGAAAGGCAGCATGTGACAAATTAAGTTTCAGCTTCAAAGAAATTCACATCCATAAGAGATTACAGTAATTATTTGAGGTTAAACATAGTTCACTCAGCAGTCATCTTTAGAAATCCTCTCTGTTCATGGGTTTCCAGTGATGTAATACTTTATAACCGCTAGTGGCTGATAGCTCTCAGTGGCATTCTTTCAGGATTATCAGTGGGATCACAAATGACCCCCCCCCCCCATTTTACTACTAACACAAATGGTGTGTTAGACTCAGAATTTCACTGAATCAGTAAAATGGATCAGAATGCAGACATTCTAAGAATCTGAAGATACCCTTTTCTGGCTCAAATGTTGAAGGCCCTTAGTAAATCTGAAGAACAAGGCACTAAATTCACAGAAGAGGTGCATACTGTGGGTAAGAAAGCTTGTCTACATTTGTTTCTCCTTCTTGGGTGGGGGCTATTGAACTATCTACAAAGTGGACCACTGGTTAGAAAATCAGTACCTGCCCTCCAGCTGTTAACACATTTCTGATCATTGCTAATGTAAAAGCAGATGACACTGTATATCTGTATGCACGGCTATTCCATTCCTCCTGAGTCAATGAAAGTCAGAGAGGACATTTTAGTGCTAACCGAATAATTATTGTCTTTTTGTATGTTTATCTGTGGCTTCTGTGGTGAATGTGTTCATTATCCAGCCACTATTTAATAATGCAGCATTAAATGTCCAGTCTATGTCTGTGAGCTGTGCCATTTTCATAGGAGCACAGTGATTGGATAGCAGCCATTTTGGTCAAATGTCTCTCTACAAAAATTTACCAATAGGTGCTGAAAGTGAAGGATTCACTTTACTGCTCTAATACATATAATAACATCATTTTTGCAGGGGTCAAGCCCCCTGCATCCCCCCCCACACATGCTGCTAATTATATATACTAACTCAAAATTGCACAGTGGCAGGGAAAGGGCATATTTCCCAACCCTGAGAATTGTGTGATCTCACATACCTGTCAACATCTGTTTAGCTGACCACAATTTTGTAGACAAACAGATGTCGACCAACCTAGTGGTGATGTAATTATGTCTTACCATATGTGTGTGTGTGTGTGT
The DNA here is from genome assembly GCF_019279795.1 of Protopterus annectens. NCBI lineage: Eukaryota > Metazoa > Chordata > Ceratodontiformes > Protopteridae > Protopterus > Protopterus annectens. Next base: position 734,399,382 of record NC_056736.1, read on the forward strand.
GTGTGTGTGTGTGTGTGTGTGTGTGTGTGTGTGTGTGTGTGTGTGTGTGTGTGTGTGTGTGTATGGGTCTACTGCTTTTAGTCGAATTACATTTGGTCGGAAATTATTTCAGGCAGTCCACTTCATTGAAAGCACATTTGATGGAAAGCACATTTGGTCGAATTACATTTGGTCGAAAATGGAATATAGCCCCTGCCCCACTGCAGTGCGACCCTGGAGTGAGAATATAAAGTAAGGGTGGGGTGGGGAGCATAGCCCCCCACATTTTGCAACTAATTTTTACGGACGTTATATGTTTCAATGTATTTTTAATGGCTACACAAGTATATAATAGTGAATACACTGTGCCCCCCACACACCCCCTTACTTTATATTCTCACTCCTGGGTCGCACTGCACTGGGGCAGGGGCTATATTCCATTTTCGACCAAATGGAATTTGACCAAATGGGTTTTCAGTGAAATGCATTTTCGGTGAAGTGGGCTGCCTGTAATTATTTTCGACCAAATGTAATTTGACTAAGATCAGTAGCTGGTCTTCTGATATAGACCCAATATGTATAGGTTTACATTTACTAGTGCAATGATGACAACAAACATGGAAAGTGCAAAGAAAGTGCTAAAAAGGCAGTGTTTACATTCTTGCTGTTCTCTGACTCCAGAAGTCATTGCATAACACCGCTCAATCTCCAGTGGCATTCTAAGTGTCAATCAACAGTCCATCAACCAACAGTTACGTTTTCCAAAATATTAAGAAGGTTTGGTACGCCATCACTTCCATGCTGTTCCCTCGTACTTAGGATGCAGTGTCTTAACTGACTTTTCTCATTACGTTGTACAGAAGCCACTCAGAATATTCATTTGCAGTCTTTAAGTGACTATTCTTACAGAATTAAAACATATAGATTAATTTTACATTAGCTTACAATAATGAGGCAGAATCTTCTGGAACAGTGCGTATTACTAGTAATAGGCACATCACAATCATTGCTGTTGCTGAGGCAACAGTGTAATGGGACAGATGGATAATTAAACAGTGAAACTGGCCACATGAGAAGTATCAACCATGATTTTATCTGCAGTAGTGGTGCTGCGGTAGCGTTGTCACCTCACAGCAATATGTTGTCCCGTTCGATTCTCAGCTAGAGTGTCTTCTGTGTGGAGGCATGCGTGAATAGGTGTCCCTTCTTTGAAGGTTGTGCATCAGGGCTGGTAATTTGGCACATACAAATCCACTACTAAACATTAGCGGACCGGAGTTCCGCTGTGGCGACCCCTAACCGGGATAAGCTGAAAGACACAACAACATCTTGGCAAATGCAACAACAAATACACACACAGACACACACACACACACACACACACACACACACACACACACACACACACACACACACACACACACACACACACACACACACACACACACACACACACACACACACACACACACACACACACACACACACACTCACACATACACACTACAGCACAAAAAAAGTTATGGATCACATTTATTTTATTTTTATTTATTTTATTTTACATTTGTTTACCGGGCTAGTCCAACTGGATATATGTCCATTTTCAGTGGAGGCCCGGGGAGAAAAGCTCCACTACATACTACTAAACAATGTCAAGATATACATCAATATACAAAAATAGGAAAAAAAACATATGCAATAAACCTTGAAACAGGTTGTATAGACTTTTGAGTAGAATCTAAATCTAGGATGGTAAAAAAAGAAAAGATACTCTGTTAGAGTTTGTAGATAAGAAGAAAGAGAAAGGTTGTTAAGGAATCAGATAAAGATGGAAAAAAAAGAGACAGCTAACCAGGGTTATTACATGAACATCGCCAATGGTTATTTAGGAAGAATTTTAGTTTAGTTTGAAATAGGGAGAGTGAAGTTAGGGTTGTAAGATCTTGTGGTAATTTTTTCCATATTTTGCCAACTGAGTTGGAAAATGTGGAGTCACCTGCTGAGTTCTTGGATCGGGAGGTTTGGACCAGTATTTTGTTGGTGGAGCGTAGGTACCTCTGATTGTTATAGGGTGTTATGAGGGTGGAGAGTATTGGAGTGTTGTCAGGGTGATGTAGGGCATTATGGGCAATAGTGAGTTGATAGTATTGTATGAGGTGTGGTAGTTCCAGCCACCCAAGTTTCTTAAGATTTAAACAATGATGAGTTCTATATGGAGAGGCAGTTGCAAATCTGGCAATGTTATTATATGATGTAGTAAGTTTGTTAAGATTATGTTTAGAAAGATTTGTGTATATGGAGGAAGCATATAAAAGGGTTGAGATTAAGTGGGTTCTAGCTATTGTAGTTTTGGCTTCAGGAGTAAGAAAAGATTTGATTCTGTAGAGAGAGCCTAGTTTTCTGTTGGTCGATTTTATTGTAAGATTAATATGATTGTCAAACTTTAATTGATTGTCAATAGTGATACCCAAGAGTTTTGTTGTTTGGTCAGGAGAGATAATGGTTCCATTATCAGATGTTAGCATGAAATGGATAGAGGTAGACAAGTGGGTGGGTGAAAAGAGCAAGAGTTTGGTTTTCTTGGGGTTAAGGAGAAGACAATGATTAGAGAACCATTGTTCTATAGTTGTGAAGGTTTTTTGTGTGAGAGAGTGAAGTTCTGACTGCGTTGAGGCCAAGCAAATGATGGTAGTGTCATCTGCATATTGAATGCAAGTTATTAGTGGAGTAGCTAGATGAAGTTCATTAATGAAAATGGAAAACAAAAGAGGACCTAAAATAGAGCCCTGAGGGACTCCTACAGTGGTGGGGAGAAGATCAGAGAGTTGGTTGTCCCATAGAACTGCTTGTTTTCGGTTGTCTAGGTAAGATGTGAACCAGCTTAAGGCAGGATTATCTAGAGAGAAAGACTTTAAACGATGGAGAAGAAGTTGGTGATTGACCATGTCAAAGGATTTGGACAGGTCTACGAAGAATGCCGAAGAAGGAGTATTATTGTTGCGGTTTTTGTTAATTGAGTCGATGAAGGATAGTAAGGCTGTGCTAGTACTATGGTATGGTCAAAACCCGTGTTGGCAATTAGCCAGGAGATTATAGTCTAGTAGGTGATTTAGTAACTGTTTGTGGATACATTTCTCCATAATTTGGAGATAGTAACGCTATAGGGCGGTAGTTAGAATACTCAGTAGAGTCACCTCCTTTGAAAAGAGGGATAATATAAGAGATTTTCCAGACTGATGGAATTGTACTTTCTTTTATTGTCCTGTTAATAAGTATAGAGATGGGGTATGCTAAGGCTTTTGCACCTAGTTGGAGGTATTCTGCTGGTAATCGGTCGGCAGAGGGGATCGTAGGTTTTAGTTTATGACAGTATATGAGAAGTGGGTATGGGTTTAAGGTGAAATGGGGGGGGGAATAGAGCTAGGTGTAAATAGTTTGTAGGTATCTGGGCTTTGTTGATTAGCTAGCTTTAGTATGGCTGAAGTGAAGAAAGTGTTAAAGGCATTATCTGTTTGTAAGGGGCAGTCGGGGTTAGAGCCAGATGGGTTTGGTGTGGCAACTTTACCAGGGGATAATAGTTTATTGATAGAGGACCAAAATTTATGTGGTTGGTGAGGTGAAGATTGTTGAAGCTGAGTATAGAAGTTCTTTTTATCCTGTATGATGGCTTTTTTTGTCATATTTCTCTGTTGTCTAAAAGTGACATTATCAGTTAAGCTTTTTGTGGTTCACCATTTAGCCCAGACTTTATTCCTACTTAAGATTAGTTTCTTAGTGTTATTTGAGAGCCATTGGGCTGTTTTAGATTTGACACGCATAGAACGCATTGGGGCATGATGTTCAAGGATAGTGAGAAAAGTATTATTAAAGTGACTAACTGCTTCATCTATTGGGAGAGATTTAAGAGGTGACCAGTTGACTAGCATGAGTTCATTTTGAAACTGGTTGAGGTCAAAATATTTCTTACTACGGAATGATCTGACTTGGATGGGGACAATAGTACTGGTTTTATGCCTAATAATGTATGTAAGGGAGTGATCACTGAGGTCATCTGGGAGAGTTCCTGTTGTATATTTTTGCTGAGGACTATTTGTTAATATCCAGTCAAGTATACTTTCTTTATTATTAAGTTTGTTTATTCTAGTTGGGGAGTTGATTATTTGAGAGAAGCCATGCAGGTTAATAAGGGTGGATGGATTAGTCTGTTTACATAAGTTCCAGTCAATGTTAAAATCCCCTAAGAGTATTGTTTCTTGAGGGTGATTTAGTGAGAGCCAGTTTAGTAGGTCTTCTAATATGGTTGGATTTTTACCTGGGGGAAGATAGGTACAGATAATATTTAATGTTTTCTGTGGGTTGAGTTGCAGTTTTGTAATAATTATTTCAATACTAGCGTTAGATGAAAGGTTATGATTTGTTCTACTTATCTGCAGTCCTGTTTTATAGAGAATAGCAACCCCACCACCTTAACCTTCCTTTAGTACAACAGCAGTGACATGATGCAGGCTACGATACAGCAACTCAGTGTTCTTCCATATAGGTTCATAGGTGTTTAATAGACTAATGACCACACAGGCCTTTTTAAGCCTAGCCATGCATCCCAAGTCTCTGACAAGTTCTGCTACCCTTGGTAAGTGTAAGTAGGGGTTTGGGAGATGAAATATTTACAAGCAGGTGCCTGGGAGATGAAACATTTACAAGTTGCCTGTGTTCATTAGAGACATAGATGACAAACCAGGAATTAATTTCCTGTTTCCCATCCAATTATCCAAGTTTTACTTGAATTGGGTTAGGGAGGAACTCTTCTTTACATGGATAGGGAAGCCTGTTCCATAGACAGGGTAGTCTCTGGGATACATACCTGTCTCTCCAGCTGGTCCTGTTTATATCATAGGAAAGGGTTACATCTTTAGAATGGGTAATTCTTGTGCTGCTTGTTTTGTGGATATGCAGGAGGTCCATCAGAGTGGGGTCTGACAATGCCCTGTATGCTAGACATAGATCTCCCCTTAAAAGCCTGTAGGAGACAGAATACAGGGATAGGGCCTAGAGGCGGTTTGCATAGGACATTTTACTTATGCCCTGTATTCTTTTAGTGAAGAACCTCTGTGGACGCTCCCATTGTTGGATATGCCTGGTTGGGTACATACCAAACATGGCATTGTGCTAAGTGTTAGGTCTGGTGAATGCCAAATACAGTTGAACAATGACTTCCTTGGACTTAGATGACATACTTTTGTTTATGAGTTGGGCAACATAGAATGATTTCCTCACTGCTCTACACATGTGATTGTCAAAGGCTAGATTACTGTCTATAAGTGTCCCCAAGTCTCTGAATACTGGGTCAGCTCTGAGGGGTGTGTTGTCAATATGATAGTTACCAGGGATGGATGACTTCCCAAAGGATATTATTATGCATTTCTTGGCATTTAGTGTTCGTCCATGGCACTCTAGAAGAATAAACAATTATTATTCTGCCGTATGGATTTTTGTAATAGGACCTGGAGATGAACATTTTACTTTGTCACTTCTGTCTATATCCTCTGGTTTTTTTTTCTGTTCTCTTCACCTCTGCCTTAGTCTCAAAGTCTGTCAGCCATAGCCTCAGTCCTAGATTCTGGCAAAGTTGACCTCAGGACAGTGCTTGAAGTAGATACCACACTGTGAGTAGATGTAGAGCTATCTTTCAACTTAAAAAAAGTTAAGTACTTTCCATATAATGTTAGATCTTCATGATCCTTATCAGTCTACATCAGGTCTGGATTGGTAGCCACATGCTACATGATGTCTCAGCACCTACCATGCTTTCCTGTAGCTCACACACAAACTCCTTCCCTCACTCCCAGAAAACACTGCACCTGCCTTCCTCTCCATATAGATATTTCACTGATTCACTTCTGCTAAAGAGCCGTGAAAAATATTCCCATCACTAGGCCTCAAATCCTTCCACCAGGACTCTGATCTCTTTGCAGAGATAAATCAAATCAGGATGGGGAAGGTGGGACAGTATGTTTAAATGGACAGATGTGGATTATTAAGCTCTAATGTTATGGTAGGTATATAACCTTCAAATCTCACATGATCTAGTTCATTGACTTTGCCAAGGATAGAGTCTCAGCTGCTGCACTTGGGAGGGGTCATGCCAGAATGTTACAGAGGACTGTGCACCCAAAGATTGACCTAGACCTTGATAACACATCCAATTTGTAGTGTCTTGCAAAAAGTATGTAGTGGAGCCTATCTCACAGCTGAATAAGTGGATCTACTTCTAAACCTCAAACCTCATAGAACCAAACTTCACCTTTGCTAGATGAAAATCGCAAAAGCCAAAACACCTGAATGGCGAATCCCTCCCAGGGTAAGCAAACACTTGCCCAACATGCCCTTTTCTCCACTGTAGTACAATCCTGCAGTTGGTATATATAGTTAAGGGGGGGTGTAGCCTCCCATCTAGGTCTCCAACACTGGTGCCTAAGTATTAACTGCTTTAGTGTTATAGCACAAATGTTTAAGCCTGTCACCTACTAATGAGCTATGTCTGGTTGTCCTGGGTTTGATTCCTTCAGGCTGTGTTTGCATGCTATGTGACTGAGCAAGTTATGTTATCTTACAAGTGCCTCCAGTTTATCCCTGAGACATTTATAACAAGTAGATTTCCCTCATTAAAAATAAAAAAAAAAACAAAAAGATTGCTTCCTTAAAGAAACATGGTATGAGAATAGTACAATACTGGAAAAGAAGTGCAAACACACTGTGCCCGTTAAAAAGTAATATTATGAAAATGTCAGACGTAAGAACAGCAGGGAGAAAGAGTGTCAGTGACCAGGTAAGTATGATGAGCTATTTACAGGTTCATAGGTTTGAGACAAGCTTAAGGCACAGTGCCTTCAAAAAGCTTGACTGTCATTGTAGTATGTTACATGTAGCCATGTATTTATCAATGTTTATTTTAAGTAGATGAAGGTGCTAAAACTGGTTCAAGTAGGACAGTTTATTACAAAGATAAGTGAAATCATGGATTGTAGATGTATCATAGTTTTTAATATTCTTTATGGTGAACTCAAAGCTGGAATGGTTCATTCTAGAGACTCTCAGAGTAGAAGCTCTTTTATACAGGAAAATGAGACCGAGAACTCTTCATCAGGAAATGGTATGATACCTGGAAGAAAGGCAACTCTGTTCATCTCTTAGACTAATACATATTGCCAAACACTTCATTCTTTTTCGAGTGGAATCTCTGGTCTGTCTTGCTGACTTAGATGTTTGTGACGAGACTTTGTACAGAAGCATTTCATACTATGAATGGACAGGCAGCTAAGGTATACAGGGAGATATTCCCTCCCTAGAGTGAATTGTAAGTCCCCTGATTAACACTCGCATAAGTCTATTATTGAAGGAAAGGCTGTCACCAAAGTCATTTATAAAAACCCATGTCCAGTGAGAATGATTTATACATCATTTTTAGGTTGTGATCACTCTTGTCTAGGTATTCAAAACATCTGGGGGAAGAAAGTGATGCTGCCTAGTTTACAGTCACTTAAAAACTGTGAGCTCTTAGTTGTTGTCTTGTTCTAGTGTTTTAGAGTTGATGAGTCCCGTGGCACTGCACCACATATGTTAACTGATGGGGACAGTTTACCATCCACCCTTACCCATCACATTATTTTCGGCATCCAGTCCTGCATTCTTTGTTTGGTCAGGTCAGGTAATCTACATTTCATATTTCATGCAATTGTTGTTGAGTACTGAATATGGATTCTTGTTGTGCTTTTAAACACACCTTGAACAAAGTTGTAATTGCTAAGCATACCTTACCTTACATTTTACCTGTGTCATCCTCATGTGCAAGCAAAGCAGTGGCTTTCTTATAGGTTTGTAGGTAAGTACTAAGCTAGCTGCCCATGTGGGCTATTTTAAGCTGAGCCAATTTTCCAATCAAACGTGAGAATCAAACCCTGTACAATGAGACTGTGAGGTAAACACCTCAAGCATTATACCATCTCCCAACTCCCTTATACCAACCCCAGCTATACAAAGAAGTGATACCCCCTTACTCCAATCCACAACTATACAAAGAATTTATTTTCTGAGCAAATACAAAACATGGAGAAAATGTTTCTATAGGAGAAATAAAGGAGCAAATTAAAAGGTTTAAGGAAAACAAAGTTTTAGTAATGACATTCCTCCATCCATCCCTAACCACTTTTTCCTTTTTTTTGCACATGGGGTCAGGGTGTCACTTTCAGCTGTCATCTAGAGCCAAGGTTTACAACCTATCCTAGCTACACCACTGATTTTAACTAGTATAACAGGTATTAGCTTCATTTTAATTGTACAGATATCTAGATTTTCAGATTGAGTTTTTATTTCAATGCTTGTTAGTTCTGCTGTTCTACACATATTCATAGCTTCATGCAAAATTAATCAACCTCAGAGAGTGGTTTGCTTTTAACTTTGCATATGGGGTTGGGGTGTCACTTTCCAATAGTGTTATTTTAATACTAAAGACAATTCTGTCTCTTAGAAATGAGTCACGATGCTTTCTAAACTAGTCTTTGGCTCTATGCCTCAATTCAGACGTATAAGAATTGGTAATTCTTAAGACCCCTGATAACCAAATGACAAATATGTGGCAAGGTCTTGGCTAAATCTATCTGTTGCTCTATACCAAGCTTAAACATGCTAAAATAATTTCCTTAATGCATCATCTCCAGAGGGGTTATGCTTACTCAATAAAGGTAATTTTGACAATCAGAAAATTTTTGAAAACTCCTCACAGGAACTACCTTCAGCAAATATCTGAGGAAAACTTTTTTGCAGGGGAACAAGCCCCCTTGCACCCCCCTCCCATGTGGGGAGACACTAGCTACCACCCCAAAGAGGCAAACTCCACTGTCAGTCAAAGTAGGTTCTGCTAACAGTGTTTGAACATTTTACATTTCCTGAAACTGCTTCGAGCAATCTTTGACACATTCTTATCTCTAACTAAATAAAGAAAAATAGTAACTTTTACCTCCTTGTATGTTTTAACTATACCAGAAACAATATTGTAAAAGTTTAATTTCTGCAGCCATTGCTTCCATTTGTTCTGCCAAACTGGCCTGAAGCTGGTAGAATAAGTGATGATATGAATGCCATGATTCATTTACAGGTGTATTTGAAAGAAGATGCCTTCAAAAGCTAGGAAAAAGCCCAGATTATTGACTGAATTCAAAAATAACACTGCTGTTTCATGTGCAAAATGCCTGCAAAGGTTAGTTTCCTCCACAAGTCTCATCATCATTACCCAAACTCTCCCTTGGGACAGGAGAACCAGCTGCTGGCCACTTCACCCTATCCCCACTGCAGCCAACCCGACCAGTCTTGCATTATGATCTGCATCATCAGTTGTTGTGCTGTTGTTTGTGTTAGCTGAAACATTGATATGGCCGTTGGTAAATGATATTAAAATATGCAAACATGGTCAGGCTGTGAGTTAATGCTGAAATTCTGCTACTGACACTCTTTCATTTTCTTTGTCCTTAAACACAACCTATAACCTTTTGCAGGAAATGATGTCATAATTATATGTGAGTAGGTTTCACTATGTTTTTTTCCTTGCCTGTCATCTGTATTACATTCTTTGAAAACAAGGAAGCAAAACTATGTTACATACGTTTGTTGTTCCTTCAGAACATCAGTTACATGTGTCATCATTAAAAAATTGTTTTTATAGCACAGAAGCGTAGGCAGGCATTCTTTGTTACCAAGGTTCATACAAACAAATAATTGCCTCACAAGGAAACTAATAGCTTTGTGACATAGAAGTTTGGATGAGTAAAATGATTTGTTTGAAAATGACTCCTTTTTCTTACTGTTCTATTCTGATGATTCATTTTTCATTCAAGAACATCCATTCATTTATGTTTTCATGCATTTCTCAATGACATAATGTTTATCAAATGAAAATGAAAAAGAAGTTAGTATGCAGACGATTAGGTTTCTACTTTGCAGAAATAAATTATAACAACATTCTCTCAACATTTTATACATGTCTGAGTCTTTATGTCATCTTTCGGGCTCAACAGCATCTGAGAGAGAGAAATAATGTAGTATACAGTGTCTAATCATGCCAGTAAGAGGCAAACATTTTGTCATTTTTTTAAAAATCTTTTCTTCATGAGTATACTGCGTTTCTCACATAAGTTACAGAGGAAACCGGGCAACTATATATAAAACAAACAAAAAAATAATATTGGTGCTAGACATTAAATGTAAACAGACAGAAGCCTTATTGGTAGGCATGCTGAATGGCAGAACAAGTAGATCAACTAATTCTCAGTACTGACCTTTAATTTCTCACATTATATTAAAAAAAATAACAATAAATGTAAGATTTATACAGGCTAGTACATCAGTGCTACCTACTTATGTTTCATTAATAGAAATGCAACTCATGAGCAGAAAAAACAAAACATATGCCAATGCAAGGCAAAAACGGTGTAATGCAAGGGAGCTTCACATCCCATGCATAAAGTGAAAGCATTCCACACACATACAGTACATACCATCTTTCATCTGCAGCAACAGGGCTAGACAAAAATACAGAACTGCTTACCACTAAGATCAGAATCAAATGTGACCCCAGGCAAAGTCATGGACTGAGGCCCCAAAGCCATACTGCTATCCCCACTACTTTGCTGTCATTCCCCATTTACCCTAAAACACCATTTAAACTGATCAGTATACATATGCTTTTCTTTATGTTTACAGTGATTAAGAAATTTGTATTTAATTTAACATTTTTATTTTAAATTTTACAACAAAAACATTGACAGCCATTTGTCAACAAATAAAAGCTCCCACGCTCCCACATTGACAACAAACTTAGCATAAGCAGTAGTAAAAGTGTGAAACTTTTGGCAGGTCATTAAACTACAAGATACGTGCTGGGATTCATACTGAAACAGAATTTGTAAAAGCACTAATTAGTGAATATGTGAAGGGTGCAATGATTCAAAAAGAATATGTAGTGCATTTACTAACAGCCTGGAGCAGCCTATTGGATGCAGATGTCCCTTTTCAGGGGCAGAGCAGAAGCACAGTTTGGAAAGTGGCTTGATTAAAGTCACACACACAGTAGATAAAGCTAGCCTGAGGGAATCAAACTTTGTAGCTCATTAACAGCTAGTTATCTGCACTAAGTTTCAGACACACACTGTTGTAGCCTAACACAATGCATTTCACACCTACATGCCTGCAAAAAGCAAACTAAATTAAAAATGTAGTCAGAATTAAAATATTAGAATGAAACTCATAGACTTCATGTTATACAGTTTATTCACAACAGAGTGATAAAGGCATTGTGAATTAGGAAATCAAGGATTGTACCCACTGAGCAAGGCTCACATGATGATGCCACTATTTACTTCCATTGATTCCTTTATATCATAACTAATCTGGGACCCAGCAACCAAGCATCTATACTGACACACACACACACACACACACACACACACACACACACACACACACACACACACACACACACACACACACACACATACATGCATGAATACTGGCACACATGCACATGTATTTGCATTACATACACGTTGCATAGTTACATAATCTAAACAGCAATATCTACAACACTGCTGTACTTGTTTTTTCTTCCCTTAAAGTGACCACAGGCATGCTAATATTATATTGTATGTTTGCTATTGGGCCACTTTGACTGTGACAAGCTCCAGGAATTCTCACTTTCATTGGCTGTACACTTTAGCTAATGAAAGAGAAGAACTCAGAGATGTCACACATCAAGGTGGGACAGACATAAATTAAAGACGCAAAATCAGAAAGCAGAGATGTGGGTCGAGCACTTTTTTTTTTTTTTTTTTTGGCATTTATGGGGGCCTCCAATAGCACCAGGCCCAAGGCAGCCGTCCAGGAAACCTGTTGCTGGATCTGGCCTCAATTAGATGCAAATGCAAAAATATACATAATTCCACTGAAAAGGAAATATTTTTTAAGCATTCCATTGCAAATCAAGACAGAGTATATCCATAATACTGAAGTCCATCAGTGTAATATCATAAGCACTTAATCAGCATAGCACTACTTAATAATGATACTGCAAAAATTCCTTCTGGCTGTTCCCTGTCTTCCACATTTTATGCATGTCTCATCATGTTACCTCTGTGTGTGTTAGCATAAACTGCTACTGCATATTTTTCATAGTGATTAAGGATTCCCAAGCTGCAGTAGCAGATTCACAATAATGACACAAAAGTGAAGCAGTGCAAGGTGATTCCTTCTTATTATTAAGGCAAGATGGCTGAGCATTAAGTCTGGAAAGTCTTGGAGTCTAAGCTGCCGACTCCCAGTTATACTATACAGAGGAGAGTATAAGTTCAAATCCCACTTCTGACAAAATGGCATTTGGGTAATTAGTGGTATTAGTCCTCTGTGAACGGTACAGCCAGTTTACAAGTTCAAGTAAGTAACTTTTTCTGACCACCTCACTGCTGTAATATATGACATTGATGGACAGTGCCTGTCTGAAGTACACAAACAGCAGTGTCATAAGAAAAGAAGTTCAGTCCACGTAAACCACATACAGTAAAACAGCACCTTATGTTCTTCCTGCAGTGTGTTACACTGTACTGCAATGACCATAACCAATTTACATTAAAAAGTATAGAAGATGGACTTCATGACTTCATTTGTTAACCTTCATCTTAATTTTATCCAATCTTGACAGCTGCATTGGCAGAGATGGATAAAACCCTGACTACAACTTAAGTAAATCAAGTTCCAATAGGAGGTCAGACACCTACTGGAATTTTTGAAAATAAAAAAAGAACAAAGAAGCTTTATCTGCTTACCTTTCTTGGGGGGTGGGGGAGATAATGTGTTCGTGAGTGGAACACTTTTCGATAGGCCCAGTAGACACTCAGGTTTGAAAGGGGTGCCAGGTTGGGCAAGAAGACATTGCTGACTGAGAACCCAAAATGGAGGCACTCCCTCTTTACCCATCTTTGCTTCATAACTGACATCAGTACTTAGAAGATAGTAGGGCCACACCTGTGCAAGGTAACCTCTCCGAACAGCAGTGTTGGCTGGCCAGGCTCACTATAAATATAGATTTTATATATATATATATAGAAACACTTTATAACCTCGAATTACTGAAATGTCGAATTTCAGTATCTCGAGACTATAAAGCCGAATGTTAAAAATAGCGAAAGGTCATAATCGCGAACTCGAATATATGTTGAATTCACGGTTATGACCTTACACTGCGTAATGTCCGGGATTGTGTTTTGATGTTGCGCGGTGCTATGTGTGGATGTAGGTGTTATGTCAGGTAAGTGTTTTCTAAGGGTTTTGAGTGGGAGTTAGAGTGTATGTGAGTGTGCTGATGTGTTTCATGTGTGTGTGAGGGGTCAGAGAATGTGCGTGTGTGAGTTGGCTTTTGTTTTGTGTTTGTGCGATCTCGGAGTTAGTATATATAAGTAGGGGGTGTGGGGGGTGCAGGGGGGCTTGTCCCCTGCTTATGTGTGTATGAGTTGTGTATGTGTGTAGTTTTGTTTGTTTATGTTGTGATGTGGGTGTTGTGGTGTATGTGTGGTATAGTGTGTGCGCTGTTTTCGGTGTGGTGAATTTCGCGTTTTTTTTGTGTCTGTGTTTTGTGGATTCGGTTTTATAGTCTCGAGATACTGAAATTCGATATTTCAGTATTTCGAGGCTATAAAGTGAATATATATATATATATATATATATATATTTATATGTATATATATATATATATATATATATATATATATATATATATATATATATATCATATAGTAAATGTACATATAGTTCTATGTTCATATATGAACATAGTTCATTGGTGCACTGACAACAACTTAGCACTAAATGTTGGGAAAACCAAGGAAATCATTATCGGTTTTAGGAAGGTAAATAAGCCACACCCCCTATCGTCATCAATGGTGCCACAGTGGAGAGAGTTAATCACACCAAATTCCTAGAGATACATATCTCGAAGACCTCAGTTGGGCCACAAACACTTCCTACCTTATAAAGAGAGCCCAACAACGTCTCCCTTTCCTTAGGAGACTTCGTAGAGCTAACTTCCCCCCACAGGACCTACTTACCTTCTACAGAGCCACAATTGAGAACGTACTGACACACAGCATCATTGTCTGGTATGGAAATTTCTCTCAAGCCGATCGGAAGGCACTGAATATGATCATTAAACAAGCCACAAAAATCATTGGCTCCAACCTTCAGTCCCTACAGGACATATATTCAAACAGATGCTATGGCAGAGTCCGAAAACTACTGAGGGATATTCATCATCCGGCCTATGGACTGTTCAAACTCCTGCCAACAAGGAAGCACTATAAAAGCATTAGATGCAGGACATCCATATTCCATAACAGCTTCTTCCCACGTGCTATCACACGGCTGAACAACAAACCCATAGCCTTACCTGCTAATCGGGTAAACAAACATTATTTATGTGCAATATGTCATTGTTATCTGCATAGCTCGCTTTACACGTTATACTTTATTGTGTTTATTTTTAGTATCTTATTTTTGATTTCTATTTCAGTGTTTTTAAATTATTATTAATCTTCCTTCTGTAAACTATAATTATTATGGTGCGAGCCCGAGTATCGAAATTTCATGCAGTGACACTCACTTTTTCCCTGTGTTGATCTCTATGATAATAAAGTTTACTTTGACTTTACTTTGACTTTGATATATATATATATATATATATATATATATATATATATATATATATATATATATATGTAGAATAAATGGTGGTGTCATGGTAACTGTGTTCAATTTATCAACTTAGAAAAATGTCAAGTTTGAGATAGATATACATATATAGATATAGATATAGATATCTGTCTTATTATTGCATATTCAAACCTAACTATGGTGAAACCTGCAATGTCGCGATGAAAAGGCTGCAAGCTAGGAATGCTAAAAACCATAATGCAGAAATATGTCAATCGCCAAATCTCCTGAGCACCATGGATGCCAGAACAAGTGTTAACATGGGTCCAGAAGGTGAAACAAGTATGGGTATTCAGTCCTAGGTTGCAGCCTTTTCACTGAGACATTGCAGGTTTCAGCATAGTCAGGGTTGGCTGTGCCATAGTAAACCTATAAATATATATAGATACATATGTGTGTGTGTGTGTGTGTGTGTGTGTGTGTGTGTGTGTGTGTGTAGATATATATATATATATATATATATATATATATATATATATATATATATATCTGTCTCATATGTATAAGTGTATGACATATAATAGAACACTCACAATTTTGATCTCCAAAAGATTGAGCAGAACTGCTTGAACCTCAAGTAACTGAAAACAAAACCCCTCCTGCACCCCCCATAACCCCTGCTAATTATACACTAACCCAGAGACTTACTAAGATAAAAGGAAGCTTCTCTGTTCAAACAAAAACAAGTCGTGAATGACCTAAGGCAGTCAAAGAGATTTATTTAAGCGCTTTTCGTCAGCACAGTAAGCTGACTTCTTCAGAAAACAAAAAACTACTGGCAGCATGAACCTTATGAAGGCTAACATCCATTTACGTCATGAAGCAATGATTCAATTAATACAATTAAAATAAGATGAATTTTAAAAAGTTTTTTTAAAAAACTATTTAAAGGTACAATAATCATTAGTGGTAGCAAACATCACATCCTTATGAATATGCAAACAACACAAATACATAAGTCAACTTGTTGGTGTTTAAATTAATCTTATGTAATGTGTTACATGTTGCAACCATTAAATAAGCAACAATACCATTACAGTTTCAACAGTTTTTAACCCTAGTTGTATTTTGCTATTAATTCATGGTTTTAAACCTACATATGTCGTTGTATATAAGGTGAAAGCATCAGAGACCCCAAAATTATTCTAAGTTACATAAAACATGTTGATAATAGAACACAGTTTATAAAAATAATTGAAAAAAGAAATAATTTATGTAAATATTTATAATTAATGTCTTTTTGTTTTTATAATTATATAACAATGAATAAGTATACTAGTATGTCTAATAGTATTAAAAAATTAAAAAAGAGAACTAATGTTTTCACAACAAGATTCTTTAGAAACGTGAGACAGTTGTGTGTGTGATGGTACTATAAAAATATATATAAAATACCTAAAGTTTATGTAGTTTCCCACATAACACATATACTTGATAAAGTTTTTAATAATTTAAGTTGTTTATAGTAAATTAGGCGTACCTAGTATCATAGATGTCGTGATCAATAGTTTTAATAAGTTTATAATAACATTAGCTAAAACTAGCTAATCCACGAAATTAATCACAAAAACAAATACCATAAAGGTAAATGCCATAAAAAGGATATATCAAGTGACAAAACCTTCATCTCTTCAAACTGTTTAATTTTAATAGACTTCCTATTGAACAAGACTCATTCAGTCCTGGGAAGCTGTATGCATTTAATTTCACCTGCCATTTCAGTTCCAGTTCTTCCAGTTTCAAATTTCTAGGACCCCCTCTCGGGTCAATTTTTACATGGTCAATTACCATAAATCTAAAACTGGGGTTTGGGTAAGCTGCCATGTCTTTAGCAAGTGCATTCTCTAATTTCCCCTTTCTAATGACATACAGGTGTTCGTATATCCTTTCACGTAGTCTTCTTTCGGTTTTACCGATATAAAATGCTAAACAGGATGTACACTTAGATAAGTAGGTGATGTGGTTAGTGTTACAATCAGATTTATTCCTTAACCTGAATTTTTGTTCGTTCAGGATAAAAGAATTACCCTCCTGAACGTATTTACAATAATTACAATTATGACATTTGTACATTCCAGGGCATCTCACTGCAGGTGTATCATGCTTTTCCAACAGGCTTTTGATGTTAAGCCCTTTCCTATAAACTCTCATAGGGTGGTCACCCAGTTTTTCAAATAAATCAGGTTGTGTTTTGAACAAGTCCCAGTTTTTCTTCAATAGAGATGAACACAAGGTACTTGTTGTACTGAAGGTAGTAATAAATTTAACAGTACATAGCTCATTTTTAAATCGGCCACTGTTTAGTTCATTACTCCCTTTTTGGTCACATTGGTTCTTATCAACCAAGTTGACAACGTTGTCATCAATCAGATTTTTAATGTTAGTCTTCAGGAGAGGTAAGTACACATTATTGTGTCTTTTGTCCATTACCTCCTGGACTATTGGGTCAAGAAAAGTTACCGGGTAACCTCTGTGTATAAACATTTCCCGTATGTAAGCACATTCCTTTATAAAATCCTCGTCCAGGCTGACCATTCTGGAAGCTCTTACCAGCTGCCCCTTCACAACAGATTTCTTCTGGTAGTGAGGGTGACAGCTGGTATAGTGGAGGAAAGTATTAGAATATGTAGATTTTCTAAAGATGTTTGCAGTAAACAAATTTAAATTGTAGTTTTTACTTAGGTGGATATCAAGATAGTCAATACAGTCACAATTAAACGTGTGAGTAAATTGCAAAAACTCAGTAGTATGGTTAAGGTATTCAATAATTTGATGACTGACACTTTCGCTACCTTTAAGTAAAATGAAAATGCCATCCAAAAACCTTGTGTAGAATAGAAAGGACTCGAAAAACACATTGCCTTTAAAGACAAATTCCGATTCCCAGTAAGCCATTACCAAGTTAGCTACACTTCCTCCACAAGGTGATCCCATGGCGACACCTATTTTTTGCAAAAAGAATTCGTCGCAATGAAAAAAGTAGTTATTTGTTAATACTACGTCCAAAAGAACAGAGACTAAGTCTGTTTCCCTGGTAGAAGCTTTATGTTTCTTAAGCATAAGTCCTACCCATTCTAATGCTACCTCATGGGGAATACTAGTATAGAGGTCTTTTACATCAATTGTGAGGAAGTTGTAGCTTTTGTCAAAAGGCAAGGCATCAATATTTTTCAAAAAAGTCCAAGAATCTTTATAAATTTGAGTCTCCTTGACCAGATATTTTTGTAAAATGGCATCCAATACCTTAGCACAAGAGTAAGTGGGGGATCCCCTACTATCCACCAGAGGTCTTAGTGGTGGGTTCTCAATACTCTTGTGTATTTTAGGGATGCCAAAGATACTTGGATATCTAGGAAATGACATTACTAGGTAATTGTATGTCTTTTGATCTATTAGGCCATCAATGAACAAGTCCTCAATACAGTTTCTGATGGTACTGTAAGCTCTGTTTACCTCACTACGTGAACTGTGTACGTATGCTTCAGTATTGAGTAATTCATTCATTCTGTCATGGTAGTCACTCATACTGAAAACAACTAATCCACCACCCTTATCAGGTTTACAAAACCTAAGCCCTTGGGTGGTAAGAAAGGACATTATTTCCCTTTCATCATTGTTCAAGTTAGTAAATGTAGACCTATTGTTCTTATAGGTATTCATGTGTCTTATATCCAATTCACAACATTTCTCAAACAAGTCGAGAGCAGGATGCAGTGGGGATTGTAAGTGCTAGGAACATAGAGACTATCAGATGAACCAAACACATCACCCATCAAAACCTGAAGGTTTAGTTTCCTAACAAACAATTTGATGTCCAAGATTGTGTTAGTCATGTCCCATTGTTTCGATGGAATAAAAGTAAGCCCCTTAGATAAAAGGTCAACTATTTCAGACCCAATTTCTATATCACTAAAGTTGTTCACTTTAAAATCACCCTTAGTGTTTAGAATAATAGAAGGTACTATTTTGCTACTCTCCAAGTGGACAGACTCATGAGAACCACAACTTAACTCATTCAAAATAATATCAGAATAAGGTGGTTCTGTACTACTCCTGTTTAACTCAGGTACAGACTCAATCGTGTCCAAAGTAGTGTCAGAAACATCATAACCATCAGGTAAATTCAACAGTAAGTCCATAACTGGTCGAGGATTTATTTCCTGTAAACATTGTAGACCCGTTTGTTTTTACTAGATTTTGTTGGTAGTTCTTCTGCTTCGGTTTGGCCCCGGTGAAGGGGCCCTACTGAAAATTTGAGTCTCGTGTCTGTTGCCTGTCAGGTTGAGCACTTCAAAGCCTGTTACGCCATGGGGTACCCCTACCCCCTTGTCCTTGATGATTAGGTGGCCCTAGGTCAAAACTGGTGTTGTTGGACTCAAAGTCATCAACAAGGTCACAAGGTCCTTGTTGAACAACATTCAGGTCCTTATTATGTGGGTAAGATTTTTTAGGGTTTACCATTCCCTTTCCCCAAACTTGGGCTACAGGTGGAATGGGGTAGGCAATTCCCAAACCGTATGCTTTGATGTCCCTATCAAATTTTTTGATTTTGTTAGACTCCAGTTTGGACATGTATTGGTCAATACTGTTAAATATACGGTCGTAGTCATATTTGTATCTACCGAATTCATAATGGGTTTGTATACTAGTATCCAAGTCCATTACAAACCTAGAGAGATCACTGACCGAAATAGTATAGTATTTAATAATGGTCTCAATTAACTCAAATCCTTGTCTGTCAAATAAGGTTACCAAATCTTTATGAAAGGCAGACCCATTTTCCAAGCCAGTAGGGTAGGATACATGTCTTAAACCTTTGGGAACTACCTTTCTAGATAGGCATTCTTGGAAATAGGAAATTTCCAGCTGAAGTTTTTTAAGTTTAACTAAGCACGCGTCAAATAGTTTAAGTTTATTGCCAATTGAACTGTCATCTTCCTCTGTTAGCTCCCAACTGTTTCCAATAGGCTCAGCGTTGTTCATACGGTTTAAACAAAAACCATTCTCTAACCAAGTAGTAAAAGAGGAAGTAATTGTGGTACCTTTTGGTTTCGGCAATCCACTCCTAGATGAACCAGAAAGTAGCCTCGGTGCTTCCTGGTGAGAGCCTTCAGGCTCAATGACTCTGGAAGGCAATAGTGCTTCATTTGTACGTCCCAAATGCCCCATAGGCACACTCTGGTTTAAATTAAACACATTAAGATCCACTCCATCAGTACTGTCACCATGCATCACCGAGTTTGATGTTGAAGTGTAGTTAATTCCACATGTGGGGTGCGTTTTGTTACTCATGTTGATACTAAAATCCACTCCAGGCATACCGACAGCATTGCTGCAACCACGTTGGTTAACAGCATTAAATGCCTCTTCTCCGTTGTTGGCGTGAACCCTTTCAGCTGACACTCTGTCCACGCTGAGTTTAGGGAAAGTAAACGTACCTTCCGCCTCGTTGTTAGTTTGCCACCTTACTGACTCAGATAGAGACAGTACCGTTTGTTGTAGACCACGTTGGTCTAAATCTAACTTGTCAAGTCTTACGAAAATACCATCAAGTTTGGATGCAACAACATCCCAGGAACTACCCATAGACGGAGTAGAATTAACATCCGTTTTATCGCCAGCAGGTGAATTATTTAGCAATACCCCTGGCGTGTCCAGAGGGTTAAAATGACTGTCTGCTCCGCTCACGCCCCTTGCCATGTAACTATGAAGCAAGATACGAGACCAAACGTAGAAAACAAACAAAAACAAGTTGTGAACGACCCAAGGCAGTCAAAGAGATTTATTTAAGCGCTTTTCGTCAGCACAGTAAGCTGACTTCTTCAGAAAACAAAAAACTACTGGCAGCATGAACCTTATGAAGGCTAACATCCATTTACGTCATGAAGCAATGATTCAATTAATACAATTAAAATAAGATGAATTTTAAAAAGTTTTTTAAAATGCTATTTAAAGGTACAATAACCATTAGTGGTAGCAAACATCACATCCTTATGAATATGCAAACAACACAAATACATAAGTCAACTTGTTGGTGTGAAAATTAATCTTATGTAATGTGTTACATGTTGCAACCATTAAATAAGCAACAATACCATTACAGTTTCAACAGTTTTTAACCCTAGTTGTATTTTGCTATTAATTCATGGTTTTAAACCTACATATGTCGTTGTATATAAGGTGAAAGCATCAGAGACCCCAAAATTATTCTAAGTTACATAAAATATGTTGATAATAGAACACAGTTTATAAAAATAATTGAAAAAAAATAATTTATGTAAATATTTATAATTAATGTCTTTTTGTTTTTATAATTATATAACAATGAATAAGTATACTAGTATGTCTAATAGTATTAAAAAATTAAAAAAGAGAACTAATGTTTTCACAACAAGTTTCTTTAGAAATGTGAGACAGTTGTGTGTGTGATGGTACTATAAAAATATATATAAAATACCTAAAGTATATGTAGTTTCCCACATAACACATATACTTGATAAAGTTTTTAATAATTTAAGTTGTTTTCTAATTTCCCCTTTCTAATGGCATACAGGTGTTCGTACATCCTTTCACGTATTCTTCTTTCGGTTTTACCGATATAAAATGCTAAACAGGATGTACACTTAGATAAGTAGGTGATGTGGTTCTCTGTTCATCAGTGTGAGTGGTGAGCTTTGAGCAGCCTATCTGTCGCTGGAGGAGTGGTTTCAGCTCAGAATCTCTAGTTTTATTGGCCATTTTGGGCTATTTCTATCCCTTTCATGTTTCTGTTTAAAAACCTGTGTTTGCAAGGTTTTGAACATCGTGCAGCGCCATTTAACTAGGGTTAAAATATTCCCGGTGCCAGAAAGTCTGCTCTTCTAATTTTCCCTTAGAACTAGCCAGTTTGCTAGTTTTAGCACTCAAAACTAATTCCTTGTGCTCAGCACTTGTTCAAGACTCATTGCAAGCACTAAATAGACTACAAATTACTGCAGCACAAGCACTAAATAAACTACAAATTACTGCAGCACAAGCACTAAATAAACTACAAATTACTGCAGCACAAGCACTAAATAAACTACAAATTACTGCGGCACAAGCACTAAATAAACTACAAATTACTGCGGCACAAGCACTAAATAAACTACAAATTACTGCAGCACAAGCACTAAATAAACTACAAATTACTGCAGCACAAGCACTAAATAAACTACAAATTACTGCAGCACTCAACTTTCCTCACTTGTTAGGAGGACAACAGTTTTTAGTACTTAAATTAATAAGCACCTATCCAGGCATGTCTAAGGGTCAGCTCCCGGTATTTTCCCCTGTCCACCTGATGAATCTGGGCATCTTGGGGCAATGTAGCAATTGCTTTATGTACACTGACAACCCTCTCCTCCTACCACACAACACTACAACCTGTGAGAGATGCACTTATATAGCCAAACTGGAAGCCAAGCGCTCTCCAGCCAAGACTGTACTAGACATTCAAGAGGAGAAGGTAAACACCTGCACCACACCACACTCAACACATAGTCCATCAAAACCTATACCACCTAAACCCACACATAGTAACACAAAACACAGACCTACATTTGCGGAAGCTGAAATGCAAGCAACCACCACTCCCCAATACTACCCAAATGACACATAGCCCACAGAATCAGTGCGCCACTCAACCTCAGCCCATAAGGCAAAACAACGTACCCAACACACTAGTCATAAGTGACTCTATAGTCAGGCACACTGATGTCCCACTCACCAGGCTAAACAAGGAGAAAGTTACTGTCAGCTGCCTGTCGGGTGCCAGGATCCGCCACATAATACAAGCACTCAGGTCACTCCACAACAAGTACAAGTATGACTCTGTCATTGTCCATGTGAATGACCTGAGACATACCTCCCTGGACTACATGAAAAGAGACATGGAGGAGCTCTCGAATCATGTAGCCAAGGCAGGTATGACCCTAGTCCTGAGTAGCATCCTGCCATCTCCCAGACTGATACCACAATACAAGGACAAAATGATTGACTTCAACAAACTGGCTATGCTTCTGGTGTCATTCTAAGAGGATCCCTGTTTGTCTGCTTGGGACGACATGATTGACAGACCATGATGCTTTGCCAGAGATGGCCTGCACCTGTCACCCCTGTGATTCCAGATACTGGCTAAGGCTGTTGCCACCCCCTATAGTGCCTTTTTTAGGCAATGTTCAAATGACAAACTCACCACCGTAGCAGGTATAAACAAGCAAAATCTGAGGGTAATGTTACTCAGTGCTAAACCTCAAAATGCTCTCACTCGAGCCACTCCTTAAAATGGAGAACATCGACATCTGTGCAGTGATGGAGACCTGGTTCAAGGTTCCAGAGACCATCCCCTGCATTAACAGGCTATAACTCATACCACACCTTTCAGCCACCTAACCTGGACTGAAACACTAAAGAAGGAGGCGTGTCCATATTCATTAAAGATATCGACACCTCCAGGCTAGTTGCTCAACATAATACATCCAAAATTATCCAAGTGCATCTAACACTGGGCAAGACTGCAATCCAGGTTGTAGCTTGTTACAGATCCCCCACCATGCCCCAGGATGCCCACAATACATTTCTTGATATACTGGGTAATATTAAGGTACAGCCCAATACCCTAGTAATAGGCGATTTCAACTACTCCACCATCAACTGGGAAAACTACTCATGTACTAACTCATTTGCTCAACACTTTCTGGAAGTCATAAATTCCATTGCCCTAGATCAGCTTGTACATACCCCCACCAGGGGGCAGCAATATCCTCGACCCGGTCAATACCAATATGTGCAACCAATGTTCCACGCCAGAGGTCATTTCCTTGCTGATCAGATCCGACCACAAGCTAATCACCCTAGACATCAATATCCCGCCCCCACCCTCCATTAAGGAAACCACTGTAAAAAAACTTCTCCAAAGCCAACATGCTTCTTAAGACAGAAGTGGCAAGCTTCACGACACCCATACAGATGGCAAATAGAAGTATGACTGTTGAATCCTATACAAATGCACTGTATAAGCACATACACAAATGCATGGACCGTACCATCCCCAACAGAACCAAGACACTATCCTCCAAAAAAGGAATCCAATCTGCTGGTCCCCTGCCATAAACAAACTCTGCAACAGAAGGAAGTAGCTGTTGCAAAAAGAGTAAAATCCCCTGATTGCAGGAACTCCCTGTTCAGCCTCAGTAAGAAGCTGAGATCCCTCATAAAATCCTCCATGGCTAGTTATGAAAATAAAATTGCCACTGATTTCATTTCTAAAGACAACCACAAAGCATTCTACAGCTATGTCAAGAATCTCAGTGGCGACACTCAGATCTGCTCTGAGCTACAGCACAATGGCACTAAATATACAGAACCAACTGATATTGCCAACATCCTTGCAGATAGGTTCAGTGCAAACTTCACCCCCCTCACCCCCCAAAGGGCCCATCACTATACCGGAAGAATGCAAAGCCCCTGTAATCATGGCTGCACAAGTAAAGACCGCACTCTCCAAAGCCAAGGACACAGCATCCATGGGACCTGACAACATCCTAGGTTCAATCATAGTCTCACGTCAGGCTTTGTGCCTACTGAATGGCACACAGCGACAGTTATCCCACTCCACAAAGGGGGTGCCACCACAGACCCCAGGAACTACCGCCCCATTTGCCTGATGAGCCTGGTCTACAAGGCCATGGAACGTATCATCTTGGAGCTTATAAATAAGGACATAGGTAACCTCCGAACTCTGAACCCCACTCAGTTTGGGTTTGTAAAAGGTAAGTCATGTTTCCTAAACCTGACTGACTTCTTCTGAAGTAGTCACCAGAGTCGTAGAAGAGGGTAAGGTGGTGCACACAGCCTATCTTGACCTCACCAAGGCTTTCAACACCACCCCCCACTCCGGAATTATAGATAAACTAAGTAGACTGCGCATAAATCCCTATGCACAAGATGGGTGGCCAACTGGTTCACTGACAAAACCCACACAGTGAAAGTAGCTAACTCCAAATCCAACTTCAGACCAGTGACAATTGGAGTACCACAGAGCTCAGTCCTGGGTCCTCTCCTGTTTGGCATCTACTTCTCAGAAGTCCAGGCTTATACAGCAGGTCTTTGCCTAACGAAGTTCGCAGACGACTGCAAACTAGGTGCCATAATAGAATCGCCTAATGATGTGGACATTCTACAAAGGGGCCTCACTGAGACTGATGCTCGGTGCAAAGTCATGGCCTCAAGGTCAATGCCAAGAAGTGCACTGTCATCCCTTTGGGAAAAACACTGTACCCATGAACTACCACATAGGCAGTAGCCTACTAAGCATCGAAAGTGAGATGAGAGACCTTGGGACAAAGGTGGACAATAGTCTCTCCTTTGATAATCACATCGCCACAGTAGTCAGGAAATCCTTCTACATAGCATACCTCATCACAAAGGGGTTCACCTCCATAAAAAAAGAGGTCATTGTTCCTCTCTACTCATCCCTCATCAGACCCATTATAGAGTACAATGCCCCATTTGGCATGTACCTCGCAAGACATCTGCAACAGCTGGAAAGGCCATAGAAATACCTCACTAAGAGGATTACTGGCCTCAAACAGATGCCATCTGCAGACCACCTCAAAAAACTCCAGTTGTACTTCGTTGCTTAGGCAACCTCTGCCTAACATACAAAGCCATGTCAAACCCAGATCTGTTGGACATGCTACACTTAAAGAAACCCCAATCCCTCTGAGCCACATGCTCCAGAGACCTAAACCTTGCCACCACAATAAACAGAACATGCTGGAGGGATAGATTCCTGTCCCAGAGACTTCCCATGCTCTGGAACAGACTACTCATTCATGTCAAGCAAAGCTCCTCATTCGCCCTCTTTAAGAAAAATCTCGACAGTTGGATGGGAAATAGGAAATTCACCTTGAGGATCACTTCTGTGACTCTGCTAGACAGGGGCGCAGGAAAATAACTTTCTTGGGTGGCAAAAGCCAGGGAACTTTTTTGGCTAGGTTTATATTGGCCCCAGGGTCAATAGCCTAGTACCTACTTATGAACCTATGAACTTATTTGTTTGACCTGTAAATATTCCTGTCATCTAGGTTAAAAATTAGAAGTATCTGAGGGTGATCAGGTGGGAGTTTGATAAAAATGGAAAACAGTAGAGGGGCTAAAATGGAACCCTGGATGACTCCTTTCATAAGAGGAGCTGATTCAAAGGTGGTAGTGCCTACTTTCACCTTGAAGGATCTATTTTTGAGGAAATTACAAACCAGGGTTTTATCTCATCACTAATGCCTATTTTTGTTAATTTGACAAATAGTAAGTTACAGTGAATTAGATCAATGGCTTTTGTGAGGTCAGTAAAGACAGCTCCTGTCAGGTTGCCTTTGATCATTTTGAATAGGATGTAATCTGTGAAGGAGTACAGAGCTGTTATGGTGTTGCATCCAGATCAGAATCCATGTTGCTTCCTGGATAGAAGATGGTATTGATGTAAATAAGCAGTAATTTGGTTGTAGATATTTTTTTCTAGTATTTTACCTAAAGTGGGAAGTATTGAGTTAGAATGGTATTGCAATGCAGTAATACTTTTGAAATAGGAATGACTATAGCTGTTTTCCATATCTGCGGCATAACATTATGAGTTAAGTTGACATTATATATGTGAGTGAGAGGGTGGGAGATAAGTCCTTACAAAGGTGAATGAACCAAGGGGCTGGGTTATCTGAGCCCAGGGGAGTATCTATTTGCATTTAGTCATTTGTGTTTGTCTCTGGTTCAAGTGGTTTTCAAGTGGAACACTGGAAAGTAAAATGGGAGGGTGAGAGTATCTGAGGGGATGATATATATAAATATATATATATATATATATATATATATATATATATATAGGAACTCATTCCTTTAATCAAACGGTTGCAGTTTTGAACATTTGTTTTTTGCTGGCATATGAGACTGAAATCTCATTATACTAAAAACTGCCAGTATCTGTTTTGGGATGTTATAGTACAGCAGAAATGGGAATTTGCACTTTCCTCTGCTTTAGTCAGAGTTGGTGTACATAAGTTGCAGGGTGTGGGTGGTGCAGGGGGATGTCTCCTACATAAAAGATGATTTTTCTCTTCATTTTTTTCAATATTTCAGGTATCAGTATTTTGGGATTGAGATTTTGGCATTTGATCATTTGAGTGTTTAGTCTTATACTATTTATTTATGTTATTTATTTGAAGTTTGTTAACTGGGAAAGTCCATTGGGCCAAGGTGAGCCCTTTTTCAATGGAGGCCCGGGGAGAAAAGCTCAACAGTACACACACACACACACACATATATATATATATATATATATATATATATATATATATATATATATATATATATATATATATTTATATACACACACACACACACACACACACACACACACACACACACACACACACACACACACACACAAATAACAGGTAGTTTATACAGCAATTAATACAGTAATAGTTTAAAACATTTGTATGCAACAGATAATAGAAGAGAAATACAAGGATATAATGCAGTATGTTTAGATACAGACAATTGATGGTCAGGCAGGAAGTATCACAAATATACAGAAATATAAGGATATAATGCATTGTGTTTAGATACATACAGTTGATGCCAGGCCTGAGGTATCACAAACAGTAAGTACATCAATAGAAGGTTCCTTAGAGGAAATGTACATATTCACCACCTTTACCCCCCACCCCATATGTGTCAGGCTAAAAAGATAGTTGCCCTATGGTAGGGTAGTATGAGTAAAGAGGAGGAGTGAAAGGGGTGTTTAGGATGGGTGAGAACAGGAGAACTCCTATGAAGAGGAGAGATAAATGTGCACCAATGCCTTGAAAGAGGAAAGATTTTGTATGGTGCAAATGTGGGGGAAGGAGTGAGTTCCATTTGTGTGCAAGTGAAAAGGATAGTAGAAGTTGACCTTGGGTACAAGATGTTTTGTGTACAGCAAGGAGGTTTTGATTGTTAGATCTGAGGGTGCGGTAGGGAGATGCATAGTGAGGATGGAAGAGAGGAAGGGCCATCAGAAAGGTTGAAGATGAGTTTTTGGGTAGTGAAGAGTTGAATGTAAGATAGATAGTGGGGGAGTTCTAGCCAGTTTAGGGAGTGCATGGAGTATCAGTGGTGGGAGAGGGATTTAGAGCCAGTAGCAAATTTGGCAATTTTATTGTAGCAGGATGCTAGTTTGCCTTTGCAGGCTGCATGCAGGTTGGGGAGGAGAGGAGCCCCATACATGAGGGAGGGAAGGAGGTATGTGATAGAGAGGGTAAGCTTAGTTGATGGAGTGAGGAAGCAGTTGTGCTGGTAGAGCATTCCTAGTTTCTGATGGGTTTTCTTAATGTTAGCTTGGAGATGAAGGTCGGATTTTAACTGTTCATCAATGATGACACCTAGAAGTTTCATATGGGAGACTATTTTGATGGGGGGTTTATTATGGCTAACTACGGAAGAAGTGTTTGTGTCTATTTTGGAGTTTTTAGAAGGGGTAAAGATTATAATTTTAGTTTTGGATGCATTAAAGGCTAAGTGGTTATTTTACATCCAAATCGCTGTGCTGTTGAATGCTGCTTGTGTTAATTGAACCAGTTGAGGAAGGGAGTCTGCAGAGCAAATAATGGTAGACTCGTCTGAATATTGGATGGGTATAGTAGAGGGGATGCATTTATGGAAGTCATTTATGAAGATGTTGAATAGCAGAGGTCCCAGGACAGATCCCAGGTGGGACGCCAGACTGATTGTTGAGGTAGGGCGAGGTGGCATTATTCCATTTGGTGGCCTGCTGTCTATCACAGAGATAACTGGAAAACCAACTCAAAGAAGAGGGAGAGAGATTAAGTTGGGTGAGCTTAGAAAGAAGGGTGGGAAATATTGTATCAAAGGCCTTAGAAAGGTCTGAGAGAAGAGCAGATGCAATATTATCAGAATTGCGGGGGTGGTTGATGTTTTTCATAAAGGATAGGAGGGCTTTGGTGGTACTGTGGCCAGGTCTAAATCTTTTTTGAGGATTTTTGAAATGGGTGACAGGATGGTGATGGGGTGGACGTTAGGGATGTCAGTGTTTTTGCCTCCTTTATGTAAGGGAATGATGATGTAGGCTTTTTTCCAGAGAAGAGGTACATAGGATTCTTGGATAGACCAGTTCATTAATATGCAAATGGGGAGTGTGATGCCATCTTCAGCTAGTCTGAGGAAGTTAGTTGGAAGGTTGTCAGGGGCATTTGAACAGGGTTTTAGTTTTTGAAGGAGTTTTTTTACAGTGAAAACCTAGATGGGTTTGAAGGAGAAGAGAGAGGGGTGAGGAGAGAGTGTGGTAAGGGAAGGGGGGGTTATGGGAAACTGGTGTTGATGTAATGGTGGAGTTGTGGGGGAAGGATGTGGTGATCTTAGCAATAGAGTCTATGAAGAAGGTGTTGAATTTGGTGGCAATGGAGTGGTCAGGGGAGTAGGGGTCAGGTCAGGGATTATTTTTTGGCCAGGACTGAGGAGGTTAGTAATACTGTTCCAGAACTTTTTTGGATTGAATTGATGGTTGGTTTGTAGTTAGAGTCATAGGTTTTGCGGTCAGACATAATTAGATGTTTTTCGTGTTTTACTGTTGCAGTCATCACACTTGGGTTATCTGCCTGCAGGTAGCCCTCAGTCGGCCCAAATACCAGAGACTTAGTATTTCTGCGTCAGTTGCTGTTGCTCCAGGACTGACGTCAGGCCGTCAGGGGTATAAAAACAGGCAGCCGACACCATTACATCAGTCTTTCTTGCCGAGGAACCTGAAGCAGAAGCAGTTTGCAAGTGCCGGTCGGCCGCTACCTGAATTTCATTTACGAATTGAATAATCCTGAAGTCTTCTAAAGCTAAGAACCCCATTAGGGAGCCCTTTTTCTTGCTCTAATCGATGTCAGAAAAAGTTAACAATTGTCTTGCCTGTGGAAAGCAAATACCTCACAGAGATTTTCATTCTTACTGCTTCACCTGTTTAGGCCCAGACCACAACGTACCTCGCTGTAAGTTTTGTGCCTTGTTCAACGCCCGAACCTTTCATTGTCGGGCTCTCTTTGTCACTAAATTCTTTTGCTCTCAATCTCCATATTCTGAAATGGCTTCAGTAAACCATCTGACTACCGATTTTCTGAAAAATGTAAGGATAAAGACAGAGACAGACCGCATAGATCCAAAGCTGCCGACGACATTTCTGTTAAGCTAGTTGCTAGTTTGCCGGTACTCAGCGAGGTGCTTTTGCAGCCCCTGATGCCTACTGCTTTGGATTCGCAGGCCTCTACCGACACCCATTCGGAGTCCAGTATGCCGTGAGACTCTTCTTCCAACTATGGAACCTGCGGATGTCTCTGCCTTGGATGGGTCCAGATCCGCTGTGCAGGCACTGGCTTCTGAGGCAGTTCTTCGCTCAACCGATGTGCAACTTCTTTTTTATCTAAAACTACCGAGTTTCTTAGGCCAAGAGTACACACTAGACCTAGAAAACTGACAACCAAAGCGCATGCACTGGCTCCCATGCCACAACGACAAATGCTTAGAATGGCAGAGGACCTTATTACACTGATTAGAAGAAGTCAGCCTTGTCCTGCTAAGAGGAAAAGAGACCAGTTCCTGGCAGCTTTTACAGACCAGGAGTCTGATGACTTTGAGGTTTCTGATTATGAAGACATGCCCTGCTTATGAGGATTCAGATGCAGAGGAATCCATTCCCTCTGCCTCCCCTCCAGAGGATTTTTCTTTTGGTGAAACCTTGCATACTTTGAGAGCATTTCCACTGGGAATGCCAAGACTATCCTCAGTCCAAAAAGAGACTCAGAGAATTCCTAGATTTGCCTCAGCACAGGCAATACTCCCTGTCCTGGATGTTGTTGATGATGTTTTTATGGAATCTAGTCTTACTCCTGATACTTTGCTTCCTGCCCCTAGGAAACCAGACTGGTACTAAGAGTACCTGACACTCACAAATTTCTTTTCAAGAATCCTACTGCTGACCCAGAGAGCATTTCCCAGAGGCCTAAATGTATCAAGGCAACTACAGCCAAGAATCCCACCCCTTCGGACAGGGATTCCAGAGCTTTGAATAGGTGGGGTAAGAAGTTATATACCTCTGCAACTCTTGCTATTAGGGCATTGAATTATCAGTTTCACATGCTGAAGTACCAGCAACTTATTATGGCACTTATAAACACAAATGGCAACCTTTACAGACTGTTCAGAAAATAAAGAATTGCAGGAGCTTATGCACTCTGCAAGCCAAGTCAGCAAGCATACTTTGCAGTGTGGCTTTGATGCCCTAGAAGCATCTTGCCGGGCAGCAGTCACTGGCTCTATACTGAGATGACATGCTATGCTCAAGGAGCAGACCTTGCCAGACTATGTCAAATCAAAGTTACTAGATGCTCCTTTGAACAAGGACAGTTTGTTTGGCACCAAAGCAGAAGAGGTTCTTAAATAGATGGAAGAAAAAGCTAAGTCTATGCAGACTGTTAAAGAATTCTTACAAGTGCAACCCCCTAGATTCAGTAGGCATTGCCCTTCCAAACACCAGTCCTTTCCAGCCCCCTCCAAGCCTTCTCAAATCAGACCCAGGGGAAACAGACCACCCAGACTACAGTCTCAGGGTTTGCAGAGATCTAAGCAATGGAGTGCCCCCACCCCAAAAAACTCACAATTACATCTTTACTCCACTCCCCTGACCTGCCCAATTGCTTGTGCTCCTAGGAGGAAAAACTGCCCTTCATGCAAAAACCTGGATGTCCATCACCCAAGACCGATGGGTCCTCAACATTGTATCCCAGGGGTACAAATTTTATTTCAACTCACTGCCAACTCCAAGAGGGTTCCCAGACCTTCCTCGAAACCAGTGGGCAGAAGCTCAAATACAAGTTCTTTCCCTGCTCAATATCAGAGCTATTCAGCTGGTTCCAGTAGAACAGAGAGGTCAAGGATTCTACTCCAGACTCTTCCTGGTAACCAGAAAAGAGGGTTCTTGGCACCCAATCCTGGATCTTTCAATTCTCAACACCTTCCTGGTGATACTAAAATTCAAAATGCTTACCCTGCAACAGCTTCTTCCTATGCTAGCAAAGGATGCCTGTTTGATACCCTAGACTTAAAAGAAGCCTATCTGAACATCCTCATAAGGGAGTCATGCAGGAAGTATGTATGTTTCAGGGCCAGATTTATGCATCATCAGTTCTCTGCACTTCCCTATGGCTTATCCACTGTGCCCAGAGTATTCACAAAATGCCTGGCTCCAGCCAGCGCATACTGAAGGCAGAGAAATATCCAAATGTACCTGTACTTGGACGACTGCCTGATTCAGGTGGACAGTCAGGAATTGCTATTGCTAAACCTGACATTTGTGAAACACCTCCTCACTTCCTTGGGGTACACCATCAGTAAAAAGAAATCAAAACTGGTACCCAATCAAAAGATTGTATTCCTGGGAGCAAGCTTGGACACAACATCCCAGATGGCATTCCTCACTTCAGAAAAATAAGTCTATCTGACAGCCTACTTCAAACAAATGGCCACCAGAACCCAGCTATTTGCAAGGAAAATACTGCAGGCCCAAGGGTTCATGGCCTCATGTATTCTTCTTCTTCTTTTCCCGGTTAGGGGTCACCACAGCGGATCATGTGTCCACTTATGATTGGCAGTGGAGTTTTACGGTGTTGAGTTGCCAGCCCGGTGTCCAATCTTCCACAGAAGGCACACACATGCACACACTCACACCTAGGGCCAATTTAGAGTGTCCAATCCACCTATTGCATGTCTTTGGGATGTGGGAGGAAACCAGAGGACCCGGAGGAAACCCATGTGACCACAGGGAGGACATGCAGACTCCACACAGAAGGCACCCCAGCCAAGAATCGAACCGGAGAACCTCTTGCTGTGAGGCAGCAATGCTAACCGCTGCACCACCGTGGCCGCCCAGCCTCATGTATTCTGCTAATTCCATATGCAAGACTGCATATGAGGAAACTTCAATGGTACTTAAAAAGTCTTTGGTGCCAACATTCTCAGGGCCTGGAAACAGTCATTCCTATCATACACTGTCTAAGGACAGAGTTCCTATGGTGGGCAGAAGCATGCAACCACAACAAGGGACTGCCCTTTACTCAATCCCAAGCCACCCAGACCCTAACCACAGACACATCAGATTATGCCTGGGGAGCACACTTGGACAGCAAATGCATTCAGGGCCACTGGAGCCCAAGTCAAATTAATCTGCACATCAATGAAAAAGAGATGCTAGCGGTGCAGAATGCCCTGACAACTTTCAGGTCCCTACTCTTTCCAGGACAACTTCTAATAAAAACAGACAACACCACAGTAATGTGGTACGTCAACAAGCAGGGGGGACTCCACTCTTACCCACTCTGCAGGTTAGCCATGACCCTGTGGAACATGGCCTTGGACATGCAAGTCCATCTGCAAGCTCAATTCCTGCCAGGCAATCAAAACTTACTGGCAGACGACTTAAGCAGAAATCTCCTAGACCCACGTGAGTGGCAATTGAAGCCCAGCACCTTCAACCTTCTGATTCAGAAATGGGGGACCCCAGAGGTGGATCTTTTTGCCTCCCCCTTCAACCACCAGCTCAGCAAATTCTGCATGAGGAACCCTCACAACAGGGCCTGGAAAGTGAATGCCCTATCCTTTTAGTGGGTAAATCTCTACATCTATACCTTTCCCCCTCTGCCCCTTCTCTCAAGAGTATTACTCAAGATAAGACAGGACAGACCAAGGACAATTCTGATTGTCCCAGACTGGCCATGCCAGCACTGGTACCCACTCCTGCAGGCCTCTCACCGATGCCACCATGGCTCCAACACCAGAACCCAACCCTGCTCTCTCAGCAGGAGGGAAAGATTTTGCATCTGCAACTGAAAACTCTTAAATCTTGCAGCCTGGGTTATTCCTTGAATTCTCCCCCAGCAACCCTAAGCAAACAGGTGCTGGATGTCACTCTTGAAGCCAGAAGATCCAGTACAAGAAAATTCTATGCTGATAAGTGGACAAGGTACTTCTTCTGGAGTCATTATAAGGGAAAGGATACTACCCTGCCCTCCCTGCCTATAATACTGGATTACTTAGCAGATCTACTCCACAAAGGCCTGTCCTTTTCTTCCATTAAGATACATGCCTCAGTCATTTTGGCTCATTACAACACTGAGCCACCCCTCTTCTCACACCCCCTTACCAAACAGTTTTTGAGAGGGGCAAACAACTTAAGGCCACCAAGGATAGCACCCACACCTGCTTGGGACCTTAACTTTGTACTGGAAAAGCTCATGCTCCCAGCCCCCCTTTGAACCTGCAGCGTCAGCAGAGTTAAAACTCCTCTCTTGGAAAACAGCATTGATTCTGGCCATCACTTCAGCCAGAAGAGTGTCTGAGCTTCAAGCACTTATGGCAGTGGAACCCTTCATTATTTTTCATGCTGACAGGATTTCCCTCAGGGCTAACCCTTCCTTTATGTCTAAAGTGGTATCCAGTTTGGCTCTAAACCAATCCATCCATTTGCCAACTTTCTTCCCTAATCCGCAGAATAAAGGGGAAAGGATCCTGCACTCCTTGGACATGCACAGACAGCTCAGATTCTACCTTATAAGACTAAGCCCTTCAGAAAATTTGACCAGTTACTAGTCAGCTTTGTAACAGGGGCAGAGGGCAAGGCCATTTCAAAACAAACCATTTCCAAATGGATAGCATACTGCATCCATTTCTGCTACAAGCACCATGGGAAACCAACCCCTCATTTCACTAGGACAACTTTTACCTCTACAGCATTCCTCAGGGGAGTCCCTACCAGGGACATCCTGGAAGCTGCTACCTGGAGTTCTGTACACACCTTCACCAAGCATTACCACCTGCCTATCTTTTTCCAAATCCAGGGCAGGTTTTGCAACTGCAATCCTGCAAGGCATACTAGCCAGCTCTAACTCTTCTTGACTGCCTCCACCCTTCTTCAGCTTTGGGAATCCACCTAAGTGTGATGACTGCAACAGTGAAACACAAAGAATGTAGTACAGTTGTGTACACTTACCATAAATGTAGAGGTTCGAGTGTATTCACTGTTTCAGTCCTTGTTTCCCTCCCTCCAACCCCCTGGTTTCTCTCTCTCTCTCTCTCTCTATATATATATATATATATATATATATATATATATATATATAAATAATCTCTCTATGCCCTTTTCCTCCCCCCTTTCAGGGATATTGGTATTTACTTTTTACTGGTGGTGTTTTCCTCCACCATAGCTTAGCACCCTATTCGGGGGGCTCCTGACATTTGGGGCAAGAAAAACTGATGTAATGGCGTCAGCTGCCTTTTTTTATACCTCTGACGACCTGACCTCAGTCCTGGAGTGACAGCAATCGACACAGAAATACTAAGTCTCTGGTATTTGGGCTAACTGAGGACTAACTGTAGGCAGATAACCCAAGTGTGATGACTGCAACAGTGAATACACTTGAACATCTACATTTATGGTAAGTGTACACAACTGTACTTTTTTTTTTTTACTTTATTGTGAAGTTGCTTATATTTGGTAAGAGTGTTGGGTGTTTTAAGTTTTTTGGTGGAGTTTCCATGCTTTGTCACGAGTATGCATGAGGGTTAGAGTATCTTTGGAAAGCCATGGGGCAGTAAGAATTTTACTCTTTTAGTTTTGAGAGGAGCACAGGAGTTTAAAAAGTTGGTAAGTGTAATGTTAAAGTGAGTGACAGTGTCAAGAGGAAGAATTTTCAGAGGGTTCCAGTTTATTAGTTTTAGGTTATCTGAAAATGATTTTGGGTTGAGATCTTTCCAATTGTGAGTTAAGATATTATTATGCCATAAGCGTATAGGTGAGGGGGTGCGACAAATCAAAGCAGGCAACTGGTCACTGAGAGGGTCAAGCAAAGTGCCACAATCTGAGATATTTTTAGGGTGGGAAACTAAAATGCAGTCTAGGATGCTTCCTGAGGAGTTGTCTTTATTAATTCTAGTAGGTGTATTAACTATTTGGGAGACGTTGTATATGTTGATAGTGTGGGAAGTGGTGGTTGATTGAATGGAAGACCAGTTAATGTTAACATCTCCCAGGATAATAGTTTTGTTGGAGACATTAGCAGAGAACCAATAAAGTATGTCTTCCAGAAGGAGACTTATTATATGTATATGTGGATTCACTTCTAAATCTCAAAAGCTCAAAATCCCAAATCTCCAAATACTGAACTCAAAATCTCGAAAGCTCAAAATACTGAAAACTCATAAGACTGAAAACTCATCATATCGCAAAACATACAGGACACCAACACTGACTATATTGCAGCAGAAATACATACAGAAACAAAGAAAAGACAAACCATATCAGTCTAAGCCAACTATAAGCAGGGGGGCAAGCCCCCCTGCACCCCTCACACTCCCTGCTACACAAATATGTCATCTCCAAGATCGCACTTCACTACACTAAGATGAGTTATGTTGTAGTACAGTACATTAGAAGGGAACATGACTAAGCTTACAACAGGCAGTCATGAAGCATGCAATGGTATGTTTGCCATTTTCTTCTGTGAAGTGCAATCTCGGAGTTGATATATTTAAGTAGCAGGGGGTGTGGGGGGTGCAGCCCCCCACATAGTGGGTGCAGGGGGGCTTGCCCCCATTTTATAGCTGTAGAAGAGTAATATGTTTCTGTATGTATTTTTGCTGCAATATATTAAGTGCTGGTGTCCTGTATGTTTTTTGATATTATGGGTTTCAGTATTATGAGTTTTCAATATTTTGAGCTTTTGGGATTTTGATTTCAGTATTTTGAGAATTGGTATTTTGAGTTTTCGAGATTTAGAAGTGAACTTGTGTGTGTGTGTGTGTGTGTGTGTGTGTGTGTGTGTGTGTGTGTATATATATATATATATATATATATATATATATATATATATATATATATATAGATATATAGATATATATATATATATGTGTGTGTGTGTGTGTGTGTGTGTATATATATATATATATATATATATATATATATATATATTATATGTATGTATATGTATATATATATATATATATATATATATATATATATATATATATATATCAAATTATTTTTAAGGAAGTTTTGCTGATAGACTAGAGACGTTTACTCCATTATTTTGGAAGGTATTGTATAATGTCTTTTGTTTTTATTATTGTTTTAGGTGACCCCAGTTGTGGGCTCTAGGCATACACTTTCATATAGAAATTTGTCAGACATTTGTTTGTAGAGCAGATAGACTTGGGGAGGGGGGGTTCTACTGTACAAAGTACACTAAAATTCAAGACTTTTTTTATTTACTTAATTTGAAACTTGAACCAACATGAATAAATGTGAAGGAAATAGTGATCAGGTGGCAAAAAACATAGGAATATAGCATGAAGACAGCACATTGGTTTTCAGTCCATCGAGAGTGGTTAAACACTGAAATAAACTGCCCTCTAAGATCAGAGCTTCTTCCTTAGAATCTTTTAAAAGTAATAGGTATAAAAGTTACAAAATAATGCTTCACATAATATTAAACAGGTTTGTAGAGCAGGTTTCTACATCACTTACCTTTGCTTAAATTGTATGTCATGTATGTTGTAAGCAGAACCTACATGGAACTTGACAGTGCATAAAATACTTTCAAAAATGCAGTTTCATATGCAAACAGTGAAATTCTATGAATAAAAGTGTCTTTGCAGTTGCTAAAATAATCATAATAATGAAAATAAACCAACAATTATAAGAAAAAATAGTGAACTAAGCAGTGGAAGAGCTAGTAGGAGAGAGTAGAGGTGAGCAACCAGTCCCAACTTGCCCATCCATGGGGAAGAGAGGCATTTTGGTTAAGAGAGCTAGTCAGTTCAGTGACAGCAATATATCTGCCTACAGTTAGTGAGAAACCACATCACTGGAAGCCAAGCTCAATGCCAAAAAGTGCAGTGTCATCCCCTTTGGTAAAAACTCTGTACCCATGAACTACCACATAGGCAGCAATCTACTTAACACCGAATGCGTGATAAGAGACCTTGGGACCCAGGTGGATAGTAGTCTCTCCTTTGATAATCACATCGCCACAGTAGTCAGGAAGTCCTTCTATGTGGCACACCTCATCATAAAAGTGTTTTCATCCAGGAAAAAAGAGGTCATTGTTCCCCTCTACTCGTCACTCGTTAGACCCATTATAGAGTACAACACCCCTTTTGGAATATACCTCACAAGACATCTGCAGCAGCTGGAAAGGCCACAGAAGTACCTCACAAAGAGGATTACTGGCCTCAAACAAATGCCATACACTGACCGCCTCAAAAAACTCCAGCTTTACTCCGTAGCATATCGCCTACTCCGAGGTGATCTCTGCCTAACATATAAAACTATGTCAAAACCAGAGCTGTTGGACATGCCACACCTAAAGAAATCCCAATCTCTCCAAGCTACATGCTCTAGGGACCTAAACCTTGTCACCACAATAAACAGGACACACTGGAGGGATAGATTCCTGTCCCAGAGACTACCTATACTCTGGAACAAGCTACCCATCTATGTTAAGCAAAGTTCTTCATTAGCACTCTTCAAGAAAAATCTTGATGAGTGGATGGAAAATAGGAAATACACCCCGGGGATCACGTCTGTGTCTCTGCTGGACAGTGGCACAGGAAAATAACTTTCCTGGGTGGCATAAGCTATGGGACCTTGCTGGCTAGGCGTATGTAGGCCCTTGGGCCGATAGCCTATACCTACCTATGAACCTATGTTCAGTGATCACTGAGTTTGTTTTTTCCCACTATTGTGCAACTGTGTAGTTAGTATAGTTAAGTTGAGTGAATGGGGGTCTCCTCTATCATTGGGGTTGCAGGTGGGCTTGGTCTCTGACAAAAGTATTGTTTATGTCTGAAGGTGGCTTTCAGCTATGTGGATTCATGCTGGTGACAGTGAGGCTAATTGCCATTGCTGAATTAACAGGATTTATTGGTGGGATGTACTGCTCGTACCTTCATGAGAAAGAGGTGAACAGCTTCCCTGCAGGCACTGAAGACCACCTACATGGGCTTGTCAAGCTATATTAAAACAGTGGTGCACATGCTGCATGTGCAGACATGTGCATATGCACAAGGGTCAGTGTAGCAGGTACTCATTTTGCTGAACATGTACATCTACTGCAAGCAAAGTGATTTGTCCATTAAAGAAAATAGTCCCCTGTTGGCTGCCCATATATGGCCGTCCCATGATGTACTCCTGGCTTATTAAGGGGAATGAATGAAGGCAATTATACTGAGGAAAGACAGATGGTCAGCATGTATGATAAGGGGAAAATGAAACCACTTGGAAATATTTCATAGCAGTTAATACTTCATCTGGAAAGAGTTAGTCATTAAATTAACATTTCATAACAAAAATGTTCACTGGTGTACAGCAGTATGGCATTTCACCTGTTACTTTTTGGTAGTAAACACTCTTAAATAAACAGGTTTCTTTATGACTCTGCTGAAAAAAAATTACTCACTGTGACATTATGAAATTATAAGAATTAACAATTCCATCTAAAGCTTACCCACATTCAAATAAATACAGATATAGAGAAATTTTTTTGGGCTCTTTGCCCCAAGTTCTACTCTCTTTCAGCAGAGAGGTTTGTGGCCCCTTCATTTAGTTGTGGTGCAAGTTGTAAGATCAGGATGTTATGATTATGTTACGACTGTCATAGTCCATGTTGGTGTGAAGGACTTGAGACGTACCTCACTGGACTATATGAAGAGAAACATGACTGAGCTCTCGGATTATGTCTCTCAGGCACGTATGTCCCTAGCCTTAAGCAGCATTTTACCTTTGCCTAGGATGATACCTCAATACAAACAAAAAATGATTGACTTCAACAACTGGCTTAGTTTCTGGTGTCATTCAACGGGAATCCAGTATCTGTCAGCCTGGGATGACATGGTCAACAGACCTTGATGCTTTGCCAGAGATGGTCTTCATCTATCACCCCTGGGATTTCGGTTACTGGCTAAGGCTCTTGCCATCCCCATAATGCCTTTTTAGGCAATGTCAGAAGAACAAAATTCCCGATATAAAAATATCCTTTAAAAGCAACGTCAAGGTTATTCTGCTAAATGTTAGGAGTCTAAACCAAAATCTGCAGTCACTGGAAGTAGTCTTCACCCTGAAAGATGCTGACATTTGTGCAGTCACTGAGAACTACTTGGATCTACTTGAGTCAATCCACATACAACCAAACACCTAGTTTTGGATGACTTTAATTATACATCTATAGACTGGGTAAAGTATACGTGTTCTGACTCACTTGCCCAATGGTTCCTGGACTTCATTAACTCCAGTGCCCTGGAGCAGCTGGCTGACACATCAACAAGCGGCTTA
Organism: Protopterus annectens; assembly: GCF_019279795.1. Lineage (NCBI taxonomy): Eukaryota > Metazoa > Chordata > Ceratodontiformes > Protopteridae > Protopterus > Protopterus annectens. Next base: position 734,439,601 of record NC_056736.1, read on the forward strand.
GACATCCTGGACCTGGTGCTCACCAACATGGGAGACCACTGCACCACCCCCCAGTGTGTAGCCATCTCTGGTAAGATCTGTCCACAAATCAGTCTTGCTAGAAGTAACTATAACACAAACCCCCCCCCCCCCAGCAACAACTAGACTAAAAAACTTCTCCAAGCCAATTACAACCTCTTCCATGATGGCATAAATAGCTTCATAGCCCCTCCCTCCATTCATGGAACCGACACCTATGCTGAGTTATACACCACTGTTTTATAGAAGCACCTGTACAATTGTATTGACTATGCCATAGCTGATAGAACCAAAGCAAGATCTTCAAGGAAAAATAAACCTGCCTGGTGAACAACTGTCATTAATAGGCTATAAAATAGGAGAAAGAAATTGCTGTCTAAGAGCAGGAAGGAGTGGTCTCAAATCCGGAAGCACTCCCTCCTCAACTTAAACAAGCAAATATGACTTCTAGTGACGTCCTCCAAAGCTAACTATGAATCTAAAGTGGTTTCCCTAACTAAAGATAACCACAAGGCATTCTTTAGTTACATCCGTAACCTCAAAGGTAAGACCCAGATTTTGCACTGAACTCATAGTTAATGGTACTACATATATAGAACCTGTGGATATAGCAAACCTACTGGCTGACAGATTCACTGAAAACTTCACTCCCCTATCCCTCCCACATATACAGCAAAGCATCCCAAAACTCCTGTCCTACTCCTAGTATCTCCAAAGAGCAGGTCTTAAATGCCCTCTCCAAGATCAAAAACACAGCCTGTATGGGACCAGACAACATCCTGCACTGTGTTCTATATGGGTTAAAACAGGAATTAGCATCACCATTGAGCACACTTTTCATCACAGCCTAAGCACTGGCTTCATCTCAGTGGAATGAAAAATAGCTGCCATCATCCCTTTGCAGAAAGTGGGGTGCATCCATAAACCCAGGGAACTATAGACCCATTAGCCTGACCAGCCTTATCTGCAAGGCCATGGAATGAGTCATTGTGGACCTTATTAACAAAGATATAGGAAATTTCCAAATGCTTGACACCACCCAGTATGGCTTTGTCAGAAGGAGATCATGCCTGATATTCTCTGTTCTACAGGGATCAGTTCTGGGACCCCTACTGTTTGGAATCTACTTCTCTAAAGTGTAGGCTAAAACTAAAGGACTGTGGCTGACAAAGTTTGGTGATGACTGTAAACTGGGAGTGATCAAGCAATGCCAACATCCTGCAAGAAGGTCTTACGCAGACTAATGACTGGTGCCAAAGTCATGGTCTTAAACTTCATGCAAAAAATGCATTATCATCCGCTTTGGCAAGGGTGATGTCCCTGTAAACTACCACATCAATAGCAATACCCTAAGCACACTGTCAGTGGTGAGACATCTGGACACATAGGTTGATAGCAACTTTAACTTTGATCACCATGTCTCCAAAGTGGTAAGAAGGGCATTTTATATTGCTCATCTCATGAGTAAGGGCATTGCCTCCAGGAAAAAGAGGTTATAACCATTATATTGGGCGACCTCAACTACCCAAACATAGACTGGGAGCATTACTTTAGCTCCAACACCCTAGCCCAAAGGTTCCTAGAATTTATAAACTCAAATGCTATGGAACAACTTGTTACCACTCCCACAAGAGGGGAAAACATACTGGACCTGATCATCACCAACATGGGGACTCTATGCTCCAGACCAGAAGTGTATCCCTCACTGGTAAGTTCAGACCATAAACTAATCTCACTGGATATTCACTTCCCAACCCCACCCCCTGCCCAGAAAACCACAGTGAAAAACTTCTCTAAAGCACATTTCACACTCCTCAGAAGCGAGGTGGAATCCTTCAAAGCCCCCGGGCCTGTGGAAAATACTTCCCAGACTGCAGAATCCTTTATAAACGCATTCTATGAACACCTTCAGGAATGCATGGATCATGCAATCCCAAATAAAACCAAGACCTAATCCTCCAAAGGCAGACATCCTGTCTGATGAACCCCAGCCATAAACAAACTATACAATAGAAGGAGGAAGCTACTACATGATAGAGCAAAATCCCAAAAAGGGAAGGCATCTCTGAACAGTATTAGCAAAAAACTACGGGCACTCATAAATTTGTCTAAGGCCAGCTTCGAGAGAAAAATTTCACAGGACACTAAGGATAATCACAAGGCTTTCTTTAGTTATGTTAGGAACCTGGGTGGGAATTCCCAGATATGCTCAGAATTAGTCCAAAATGACAAAAAATACACCGAACCCACAGACATTGCCAACATCCTAGCTGACAGGTTCAGCGCAAACTTCTCCCCCCTCCCCACCAAAAGGGCAAATATCTATCCCAGCAGAGTGCTGCCCCCCTGACATCTCAGATGCTCAGGTAAGAGCTGCCCTCTCCAAAACAAAAAACACAGCATCAATGGGACCAGACGGTGTCCTGGGCTGCGTCCTACATGAACTCCAAGAAGTGCTAAACCCACAAACATAAAACTACTGTTCAATCTCAGCCTTATTACAGGATATGTACCTAAAGAGTGGCGTACAGCAACAGTGGTCCCTCTCCACAAAGGTGGTGCCTCAACGGATCCTGGAAACTATCGCCCCATAAGCCTGGCTAGCTTGGTCTGCAAAGCTATGGAAAGGATCATCATGGACCTCATAAATAAAGATATTGGGGACCTACAGACTCTGGATCCTACCCAGTTCAGCTTTGTTAAGGGCAGATCCTGCCTCTTAAACCTGGTTGATTTCTTTGAAACAGTCACCAAGGCCATTGACAAGGGGAAGATGGTCCACACAGCCTACCTGGACCTTGCAAAGGCCTTCGATACAATACCCCACTTGGGCATTATAGATAAGCTCACCAGCTTAAATATAAACCCCTATGTCACTAGATGGGTTGCAAACTGGCTCAAGGACAGAACCCATATGGTTAGAATTGCTGAAGCCATGTCAGACTCCAAACCTGTTACAAGTGGCGTCCCACAAGGCTCAGTCCCTGGGACCTCTCTTGTTCGGTATATATTTCTCGGAGGTACAGGCCAACACGGAAGGACTGTGGTTGACCAAGTTCGCAGATGACTGCAAACTGGGCACCATAATTGACTCTCCAGCCAACACAAGCATCCTCCAAAAGGGCCTCATAGAAACAGACAACTGGTGCCAGAGCCATGGCCTCAAGCTAAACGCCAAAAAGTGTATAGTCATCCCCTTTGGCAAAAACAAAGTGCCCACAAATGACCACATAGGTGGTAATCCATTAAGTACAGAAGAAGTAATTAGGGACCTGGGGACCCAAGTTGATAGCAGTCTCTCATTTGACAACCACGTGGCCAAAGTGGTTAGAAAAACATTTTATATAGCCCACCTAATCATGAAGGGATTCACATCTAGATCAGGGGAGGTCATCGTGCCTCTTTACTCATCCCTCATCAGGCCCATAATTGAGTACAATGCCCCTTTCAGGATGTACCTTACCAGACACCTGCAGCAACTGGAAAGACCCCAAAAGTACCTCACCAAGAGGATCAAAGGGCTCAAACAGATGCCATATGCTGCCCGGTTAAAGAAACTCCAGCTCTACTCAGTGGCATACCACCTGCTCAGAGGCGATCTGTGTCTGACGTATAAAACCATGTCCAACCTGGAATTAATGGACATGCTGCACCTCAGAAAATCCAAATCCCATCGAGCTACGCGCTCGAGAGACTTGAACCTCAGCACTGAAATAAATAGGACATGCTGGAGGGACAGATTCATAACCCAGAGGCTCCCTTCACTCTGGAATAAAATCCCAGTCCAGGTTAGGCAGAGTCCCTCATTGACTCTCTTCAAGAGGAATCTTGATGAGTGGATGGGAGATCATAGGTTTACCCTTGGTATCACTTCTGTGTCACTGTTAGACAGAGGCACAGTATACTAACCTCGAAAAGGGCATAGCAAAATAAATTTAAAATGGGTGGCGAAAGCCAAACACACTCTGGCTAGGCTTATAAATGCCCTAGGGCAGATAGCCTAGTATGAACCTATGAACCTATGAACCTATGAACCTATGAACCTGTAAACCCCTTGTACTCTTTCTTCATCAGGCCAGTAATACAGTTCAACACTCCCTTTGGTATGTTCCTTTCCAAACACCTGCAGCAATTGGACAGACCAAAAAGGTTCCTTATGAAGAAAATTTAGGGTGTTCACGATTTGTCTGATGTGGACACACCAAAATCATTGCCACTTTACTCTGTGTCATACAGACTGCTCAGAGGTGACCTGTGCCTTGCATATAGAGCAATCTCTATCCCATCTTTGATAGAAATGCTGCATATTTGCAAGTCAAATGACACACTGGTCACTCACTCAAAGGACCTTAACCTGGTATGTGATATTAACAGAGCTTGCTGGAGAGACAGATTTGTTGCACAGAGGTTGCCCCACAACAAGCTTCTTATTCATGTTAAACAAAGCCCCTAGATGGCCCTATTTATGCACAATTTCGACAATTGGATGAGTAACCATAAATTCACCCTTGGGGTTCCACTTGTGTCCCTCTTGGACAGGGGCAATAGGTGCTGGTTTTAGTGTCTGCTTGAACCAGACACCCTTGGGAACATGGATTGAACTTGGCTAGGCTTGTAAGGGCCATAGGTCCATTAGCCTAGTAACCTCCTATGATCCTAAGTATGAGCTGTTAATGCAGAACAGATTTTTTGTTGTTCTTTAAGTGCTAGCATTCCCTGTACATCCTATAGTATCAGTGTGGTGTGTATAGAGTAAGACATCACAATATATATATATATATATATATATATATATATATATATATATATATATATATATATATATGCCTACCCACATATATAATCGAATGGTCTTGGCCCCTTTGAAGACAGTACCTCCACAGAGGATTTATGCCGCATGCATCAGTCCAAATATATGCTCCCTTCTTTTCCCACAGAAGACAGGCAAGAAGTCTCATCCTTGTCAATCATCTTTCCCTCAGTACCAGCTTCGGCAGGTACCCAATCCACTAATTAAACTAGTTAGGACTTCATCCCTTTATGCCACTTGTTGCAGCTATGATGCCTACACCATTTATTTAGTTAAAGTGGTTTGCACTTAAACTTTGGAAGGTGAAGGTTGCCTATAGCTTTGAGTGTAGCAATATGGTCTGTATGGATCTATATGTACTTATACTTTGGCATGCATTTCTGTTAAAACCACAGGATAGTCAGTAACAATAATTATCAGTGATTTTTTTTCCTTTTGCTTTAACATATTTTCATGGCCATTTGAAATTGCTAAAATCATGTCGCTAAAGTAGACAAGAATATTCAGACTCATTGAACTAAACATATTTAAAACATTTCTTCATAATCATAAAATAAGGTTATTTCTCTAAGTAACATTTCACTGTATTATAATTTAATGAACACAAAGTGTGTAAAACTGTTGGATTGAAATTGAAAGATAGTTGAAGCAAAGAAGACACAGATGAATATTGTTCATGTAGGTTCATAGGTAATCTGCTTGTGGGACATTTTAAGCCTAGCCAATTTCCCTCCCACAGGTGAGAATCAAACCCTGTACCCTGTGTCTGTGAGGCAAACACTTTTACCATTATAGCAACCCGAAGTCCAATTCCTCACCTTCCTGGTACAAGGTGTGTGTGTGTGCCATACAACCTACTTCTTTGTAACTCTGAAGTTTGCCATTATCGTGAAAAGAAGGGTATGTCATCCTTCTCCATATCTGATCCTTGCAGGATCATCCCCGTCCGCCCCACTGGGTAATTGCATATTCAGTACAGAGTTGTCTCACATTTCACAGTCAATGAAGTGTGACTTCCCTACTTCTGTGACTCATATAAAGCAGTGCAGTCCATTATGATTTTGTGATTTTTGTGTGTGTACATTAATCATAAGACAAACGGAAGTCACTTAGCTATGATTATTTCTGTTTCATTCACTAGGAAATGTGTTTTCCCTTTTGGTTTCAGAAAGTATCAGGAAGTATTTTAAACACAAGTGATAACATATGTTGGCCAGATACGTATTGCTAGACCTTTCAACTGTCCCTGTTTTGGAGGACTGTTCCTGTTTACAGGCCTGATTTAGGATGTCCCTATTTTTGGAAGTATGACCCTATTTTCAGTCTTGCTTTACCCCTTCACACAATTATCTGAATCCCATTCATTACATGTGATTGTTGAAGCTGTCAAGTGTGCATTGAAACAACTACATAACCAACATACCAGAGACAACAATAAATTAAAGAAAGATGACACATCTTACACCTCCAAAATGACCTTTGCTGACAGAATTTTACAGTACAGTTCATTAAATGTTACAGTGTCTGTTTGATAATGAGCTTATATTTTCCCACATTTTTGTCACTCGTTGCATTTGTTTCTCAGTAGTATCCTACATTCCTATTGGACACTGGAAAAGTCATGTGCTGTTTTGTGTTTAAATAGAGTATATGTCCAGATTTCCAGCTGGCTATATCTAGTTTTCAAGGGCCTTTATTCCTATTTTCAATGCCTGCAGCTTGAGAGGTAGGCCTGTTATTGTGGTACAAGAATTTACCTCACAGTGTGCATTTGACTGCAGCTCACAAATATTAGCCAACCTCTGGTATCATTTTTATAACGCAAATTGCAAACGTTCTCCTGTCTAAGGATGGTTGCTTAAAATTTACAAGAAAAATAAAATGTGTAACTATGACACTTAGACAACTGAGTATACCTGTTGTGTTAGCAGATATTCCAAACCAGTAGCCCAGTTTGGCAACTGACAATTCACATTTCTACACAAGCATGCAGAACTGCATTGATTTTAAAGAAAGCTTGAGAAAGTAGGTCAGAAAGAATACAAAGCAGCACAGAACTGACAGCTGTTTGCTTGTCTCCCTGCGTGTTACATAAGCCTATTAATTATAAATTGTTATTGGCTTAAGTCAGCACTTATATGCATGCATTAACAACCAGAAGGATTGCTAAAATTATAGTAGTAAAAAATCATTTTGAGCTCATCTGTCACATTACGACAGGTACGTGATGTGTTTACCTTTAATCTGTTGAAAATACAGAGGGGAGATTCGGAAATGCATTGAAGAACTGTTTGGTTTGGATTTTTGCTATGAAAGAGAAAACAGTGTCTGTCTGAAAATTCAGTTTATGATTCTGAACTTTACTGACCATGAGACCATAACCGGATTAGCATTATGATGGCGCTTTCAGCATTTCAGTGCCAATTTATAACAACTGACGATTTCAACCTATTAAATGTCCTATTACAGTGGCTAATTTGTAGGGTCTAGGTCAGAGAACTGACCGTAAAGTAAGCAGATATAAACTGAGTGAGGCAAGCATAGTGAAAAATCCAGAAACGAGAAATATCCTCAATGCTTAGTGAATTCATTGAATCTGCACATCAAAATAAATAAACAAATGAATAAATAAAAATAACAAAGCATTTCTTGTTGGAGTTAAAGACACCAGCGTTTTGCAGGGGGCTAAACTCCTACCTATTGCACTCAACTCCAAGATTACTGCAACTTGGAGCAAAGGGTATTTCCCCCAGTGCCTTTACCTCTCTTATCGTACATAAATGACATTTCCAATTCATCTGAAATGCTTATATCCATTTCAGTATTTCTTCTGAAAAATTACTTATTTACAGAAAATTACTATCAGGAAAAAAAATCACTGTAAAAACAGAACTTACATAAAAATAAAAACGTAACAATAGGACAAATATCACCACAAATATCAGACTCAGCAATTTGCACAGCCACACAATATACTTTTTAGCACTGTACCACATAGAAATTGGAGATACTTTAAAAGGGTTTGCACAACTGTTTGAATGTATACTTTCTAAATACCTGTCATTCTTCTTCACTTGTCTTTTAAATATAATCACGAAAAAGTCACAAGGTTGAGATTTAGGGTTCCTTTTTATTTCTACCACCTTTAAGAGGTGATATGTACTGAGTAATGTTGGAAATGCATGGTACAACTGCTTACCCCCCCCCCCCAAATTAAATCATATTCAGTATGGAGCGTGGGTTTGGTCAGATTTATGTCTGTTGAAATTAATGGTAGAAACATCTCTGAAGAACTGCTCTTTACATCACAAAGTACACTACCTGCAGAGTGCAAAAGAAATGTGTTTGTCTTATGGAAGCACACCTTAAAACTCGATTAATTAAAACTCTCCATTTTTTTGGAGTAGATGCCTTTATAGTTATTCTGCCACCCCACCTTCAGTAATCCCCTAGTCAAATTTTCAGCATCTTTCTTCACTTGTGTAAATAAGTCATCCATGTTTGTATTGAAGAAGTGCTATTAACAGAGGGCAACATTAACTATTATGGGCAAAGACTAATTTCCACACTCCTGGCCATTCAGTTAGTTCTCTGAAGTGATGACTTGAACATCTGTAAGTTATATGGCAGCTTATGCTTCATCCGAATGTATGCACTTCCTGCAGAAATATAAGGAACTTTTAAAGAGTGGAAAAACTATTATCTCTGAAGGTAGATGATCAGTGAGCACAATTTATTTACTTTGGCAATAAATATTTTAACGTTCTTCTTGCTCCTAAACCTACTTCCTAGGTGCACTCATTTCCCCTTTTTTGACATTCACTCCATTGCTTCTGATGGAGTCGCACATCAGTAATGGTTGGTTGTGACCTCAGTTTCAGAAAACTGTAAAACCAAAGTATTTATTTCTACCCTGGCTCCATGGCACAGAGTCCTGACTGTGACCCAGTTGACCTGGGTTTGATTAGTGGTCCTGGTTCTGGAGGAGCCAGGTAAGGGGGGGGGTTGAATAAAAGGACATGGCCTGCTTGTGTCTCCCTAGCACTGAAGGGGCACACTTGGCAGTGTGATTTCCCTGGTAGAGACTGGAGAGACCACTGTTTATGTTGTGGGGGGGGGGGGTGCAGGGACCATTGGAGGGAATGCCCACTGCAGAAATGAGGGAACATACTCCATGGATAACTCATTACATGCCTCATTCCGCTGTCTAGCCATGAATGCACTAGTTAGGTTTAGGAAGAAAACATAAAAATGCAAACACTCCCAATGCCTATCTAGATGACAGCCCCTCCCAGTTGACTTCAGCTGGCCATGAAATGAACTGATGGTCAACAGACAGCAGGGGCAAAGTGCATAAAAAAATATTTATTTTTTGTTACTGTCAGCCAGGCAATGTGGGCAGGTCCAAGGATCAAATGCTTGAAATACAATAATATACAAAGTAGCAATAATACTTAAAAGCATCATTGTAAACATAATATACTGGGCCTGGAATAAACACATAATAATAAAAAAGTTGATTGTAGTGATTATATAGTGATATATTTACAAAGGGTCTTGCAGTTACAAAGAGTATATAATTAACCATGCTGTTGATTACATTTAGAAACATGGTCTAGAAACCAGTTCATATAAACAAGTAAGAGTATGACAGAGACCAGCAGTAAGAGAAAAAGAGGTCATTTACATTGGAGCATGATTGCACTTTGACAGTGTGTAGACTTGTTCTCTATTTGTATTGTCAGAATGCTACAAAAAAGATGCAAGAAATAAGTCTCAGATTTGGGATCAATCTTGAAAAATGTTAGTCTGCTGTGTGTAGTTCTCCTGGAAGTCTGTAAACACCACTGCCTCATCTGTCTGGGATCTGCACATACTAGTGGTCATGTATTTTGACAGAAAGGGTAGCAAATACAGTAAAGCAATTTATAAGAGAATGTTTAGTAACAGTAGTGTCCTTCAGTAATCGAGAGGAAGGCAACCAATTTAAGGGGTGCACAGTGCCGCAAAGTTTGGCTAAATTGGGTAACAAATCTGTATGTTTTGTTGAGTGCAGTTTGAAAAACATTTTATTTATTTATTTATTTATTTCTGTATTTATTTATTTATTTACAAATTGTAAATAGTACTTTTTTGTGTTGTCATGTTACAGTGTTAAGTAGATTCTTTCTACATCTTTGACTATTTTTTAATCATTTTTCATTTGCACAGTGTAAATACCACCATTTTTTTATTTGTTTATTTTATTGACATTTATTAACCAGGTTGGTCCAACTGGGCCAGGAGCCCATTTTCAGTGGAGACCCGAGGAGAAAAGCTCCAATTACATACAGATTAAGTATACATAACAATTTAGTGTACAATTAAAAACCATACATAATAGTATAGTGTACAATTTGAAAACAGTCAATTAAATTGGCTAAAGACTATAAGTTCACTTAATTTCAGAATTTCAAAGAAAAATATATATATATATATATATATATATATATATATATATATATATATATATATATATATATATTATAATGGAGTGTGTACTACAGAGTAGAATTGGAGCTAGGTAGGGTCATGGCAGCTACAACTTGTAACTTTATGTTACACTTGTAAGTAGATTCTACCTCATGATAAATTTTATAGGGTTATGATATCTGTTTTATCGTTGTAATCCTTCTGTGCTCTTGTTTAACTGTATATTCCTTTGTCTTTGCCTCTATGGACTTTGTCAAGACTGAAAGGAGCCCATGGACCAGACCACCTGCCATGCTAAAAAATGTAGCAAATAAATTACTGCTTTTTATTATTAGCATACCCTAAGATAATAAGGGGGGGGGGGGGGTATTCCAGATTAATAGGAGGGCAGTTCTGGCACAGTGAATTTAAGGAATAAGTAGACATGTTATTTTGTATGACATTTTGATTTGTGATTGGCTTCTTTGTTTTGTTTGTTTTTTTCCTAATAATCCAGTCTTTATAATTAGCAGAGGTAATTAAATAGCAACACCAGTCTCTTGAATATTTAAATTGCCCAGCCTATGGAATATTCTGATTGACGGTATTACATGGAGGAGATATGTGGGTGCCACATAGCTAGTATTTTGTTCCAAATAACATATATTAAATTTTACTAATACTGACAACAATTTTTGTTTCATGATAAAGCATCAGTATCTCCTGCTATAGTTTTTGGTATGGCTTAAACCATCCTTGCATTCTTCTGATAGAAGTACCAGATTATCACTACATCTACTGGACTGCCTGAAAATGACCCCTCATGCACAGATAAAGGTTCCTTCAGGCCTGGAGGAAACTAGGCCTCAGCAGTGATAGTATTCAGATAGAGCCTTGGGCAGATGTAAAATTTTTATCAGTTGTATGTGGAATAAGGGTCAAAAACTGAGAATATGTTGACAGAAAAGTGAGACAACAAAGAGTCTCTGGCAATGCATCCCAGGTTGAGAACACCCAAAAATGGACATTTTCCTCTGTGTATCACACAGATATCCTTTATTATTTTTCTACCTGTTATAAAAAAGTGACATGCTTTAATTCACACCGGTGTATCAAACGTGTTTGTTTTTTATTAAGTAAAGTGTCATTTCTGGAGTTAGCAGTGGATGTATTTTCTTTAATTGTAAATTGGATAAACTGTGTCAGAAATTATTTGCTAGAACTAGTTATTCTCTGACATATACATATATATTTTTTTAAAAATAACTTTTAGTCAATAATTAAGCCAAGATATTTCCTACATGAAGCCTCTTCTGTAAAATTCTGTATTACCCATCCAGAGACACCCAGATGTGACAGTTAAAGGCCAGTAATATCTTCTTTCATAGAGTGCATGCTGCTAAGCATTAGCTTTGCTTTCATTTAAAATCACTTTATTAAATGCTTGAGGGGGGTTAAATCCTGATTGTAGTACTTTTCTGAGTTAGCCTGTCAGTTATGCTGCCATATGTAATCTGCCAAAAATTTACCCAGCTAAGGGAATCCCAGTTATTATTATTTATTTATTTTGAAAATTGAATTTGGCTACTAGTCTATTTAAGATCAGCAGCCCATGATTTGCTCTGACAATGCACAGTTAGGCAGCTAACTCATTCCATCTGTCATTCTTACCTTCAGAGATTACGTAATCATTTATTAATCTAATCGCCATATCAGCAGGCTGATCATTTGTATGCCTTATTACAGTTACAGCTTTAAAATGTAGTATAGCAAATAAATGACACTGACTGAAGCAGTTATTCTACTTGAGTTGATATAAATATTTTTAAAACCAGACATCATGCAGCAAATAAGTATTCCTAAACTGAATAACTCCACTAAAGGAATATAGAAAATTATATTCTGTTGTAGCAAGTTCTATCTGGTCTTGTATCTTCTGACACTGTTATTGGTGGTGGTCTGTTAGCAACCAGCTTACAGAGAGCTACAGTAAATATTCTATCATCTTTCAATCAGTTTTCATGAATGTTGCAGATGTTGAAAATCAAAAAAAACTAAGACATCAACATGTTTCTGCCAATGCATCCCAGGTTGAGAACACCCAGAAGTGGATGTTTTCCTATATGCATCACACATGTATTCATTTTCTACCTGTTAGAAAAAGTGACATGCAGTAGGCGGCTTGGACACTCTAAATTGGCCATAGATGTGAATGTATATGTGAGTGTGGTGTGGACTAGCCACCTGGCAGTGTAAACGTTGATTCTAGCTGATTGTCACTTTTGAAATGATACCCCGACCCCATGTGAAAAACAAATGGGAAAAGGGGTTGTGGATGGCTGGATGGATGAATAAAAAGTGACATGCATTAATTCATACCTGTGTTTGTTTTTTTATTGTTTAAATAAAGTGTAATTTCTGGAGTCAGTAGTGGATCATAGGATCATAGGAAGTTACTAGGGTATTGGCCCCGAGATCCCTATAAGCCTAGCCAAAAGTTTAGCCCATGTTTAGACAAATCAGCACCTGATGCCCCTGTCCAGCAGGGACACGGGTGAAATACCAGGGATGTATTTTCTATTTCCCATCCAGTTATTCAGGTTGTGTTTAAAAAGGCATAAGGAGGTACTCTGCTTGATGAGGAGAAGGAGTCTATTCTACAGATGAGGGAGTCTCCGGGACACAAATCTGTCCCACCAACAAGTCCTATTGATGTCACAGACCAAGTTGAGGTCGTGTGTGTGGGTTACTCGAGTGGAGCTTGATTTGTGTATATGCAGCAGTCCCATCAAGGCAGGGTATGAAATTGCCTTGTATACCAGACAGAGGTCACCTCTGAGGAGACTGTATGAAACTGAGTAGAAGGATAGGGCTTTTAGCCTATCTGTGTATGGTAGATTTTTGAGGGCCTGGATTCTCGTGGTGAGGACCCTCTGTGGTTTCTCCAACTGCTGCATTTGCTTTGCGAGGTACATGCCAAATGGGGCATTGTACTTAATAATGGGCCTTATAAGGGAAGAATACAGGGATGTTATGGCTGCCTTGTCCTTGGATGAGATACCCTTACTTATGAGGTGGGTCATGTAGAAAGCTTTCCTTACAATGGAAGGAACATAGTGGTCAAAAGTCAGGCTGCTATCAGTCTGGGTGCATAAATCCCTCACAACTGATTGCATGCTTAGGACATTTCTATTAATGTGATAATTTGTGGGGAGGTCACTTTCCCAACAGGATGATGATGCATTTTTTGGTATTCAGCTTGAGGCCATGTTTCTAGCACCAGTCGTTTGTTTGTTTGAGACCCTCTTAGAGGATGTCCACATCACTTGGGGAACTGATGACCACATCCAGCTTGCAGTCATCTGCAAACCTGGTCAGCAATAGCCCACTGGTTTTGGCCTGCACCTCAAAAAAGTATATCCCAAATAACAGAGGCCTCAAGACCAAACCCTGGGGTACTCTGCTCAATATGGGTCTACTGCTTGAGGTGGCTTCCCTTATTTTGACTAGGTGGGTTCTATCAGTGAGCCAAGTTTGCTACCCATCTGGTACCATATGGAATGATGCCTAGTTGAGAGAGTTTATCTATTATACCCAAGTGCGGAATAGTGTCAAAGGCTTTGGCCAGGTCAAGGTAGGGGATGTGCATCATATTTCCCTTGTCCATGGCTTTGGTGACTGTTTCAAACAAGTTGACCAATTTAACAGACATGACCTCCCCTTGATGAAGCCAAACTGTGGGGGATTGAGTGTTTGGAGGTTACCAATGTCTTTGTTAATGTGGTCCATGATAATTTGTTCTCTGGCCTTGCAGATCAGGCTAGTTAGGCTGATGGGTCTGTAATTTCCCAGATTGTTGGATACTCCATCTTTGTTTAAAAGGGTTGCCAGTAGCTGTCCTCCACTCAGGTAGGACAAAGCCAGTACTCAGGCTTTGGTTGAATAGGGTGCATAATGGTGCTGCAAGTTCCTGCCTGAGTTCATGTAGGATGCAGCCTGGGATGTTGTCAGGTCCCATGAGGCTGTATTTTTGTCTTTAAGAGAGCAGTGATGACCTGATCCCTTGAAATAAGGGAAAGGGGGCAGGTACTGGGAATGTCCTGATTTACTGATGGGGGGACAGAGGGGTGAAATGTTCACTGAATCTGTCCGCCAGCAAGTTTGCTATATCTACGGCATTTGTATATGTGGTGTCCTTGACCACCAGTTCTGAACAGATCTGGGTGCTTCTTTTGAGACTGCGGACTTATGTTAAGAAGGCCTTATGATTGTCTCTATTAGGTGTGGCCAATTTGGACTTGCAATTTGCTTTGGAGGATTTTGCTTGTGCACTTATTTGCTTGTTCATGATAAGGAGAGACTGCTTCCAGTTGGGCACCTGCTCCTTCTTGGTCCTAGACAGCAATTTTTTTTTTCTTTTGCTATAGAGCTTAATTATTGCCGATGTCCACCAGACAGGTTTATTTTTCCTTGTGGAGGATGATTTAGTCCTGTCAGGTATTCCTGATTCCATGCATCTCTATAAATGTTTGCATAGTGCATTGGTATAGTTTTGGATACTGGTGGCAGTTCCTAGAGAGGGGAAGGGGGCTGTGAAGCTGTTTATACCATCCCTCAGGAGGCTGTAATCAGCTTTGGAGAAGATTTTTTGCTTGACCCTAGCCAGAGGTAGGGGTCAGGGGAAATGGTGACTTTGAACGTGACCACATTATGGTCTGATCTTACAAGGGAGGATGATACTGCAGGGATGCTGCAGTGGTTACTCATGTTGGTTAATATGAAGTCCAAGATGTTATCACCTTTTGTGGGGGTATTAACTAGCTATACCAAAGGATTTGCATTGACAAAATCGAGGAATCTCTGGGCATTTGTGTTCTGACATGAGTAGTTCTTCCATTCTGTGTTTGGGTAGTTAAAGTCACCCAGGATCAGGGTAAAGGGTTGATTCTTGATAGATGAAGAGGTCCAGATAGGCAGATTGGGCATCTTGATTCAGATTTGGGGGTTGGTAGCTAGCTATGATTTGACTAGGGGTCTTGTCAATGTTTAACTGCACCTTGAGTGTCTCCTGTACATCATACTGTTTGACCAGCCTGGAAGTGTGTATGTCTTTAGTATATATTGAAACTCCACCTCCTTTGGCTTTACTACCCACAGTCTGGGGTCTGAATGTATGATAGGATGAGTAACAAGCTAAGACTGGGGTGCTCTCCACAGTTTTGAACCAAGTTTCTGTGACTGCACAGATATCAACATTTTCCAGGGTTAAGAATGCTTGCAATGAGTGAAGTTTCATGTTTAGACTCCTAGCATTTAGCAGCATGACCTTTAATTTGCTTTTTGTTGAAATTTTTATGTTGGTCATTTTAACCTCATAACTTTTCCTAAAAAAGGCACTATGGGGGAGGCAAGAGCCTTTGCCTGAAGCCCAAGCGAGACAGATGCCAGCCATCTCTGACAATGCATCGTGGTCTGTTGATCATATCTTCCCAGGCTGTCAGGTACTGGATCCCCCTGGAATGATGTTTTTTTCCCCTAACAGATGTGTTTGTTTTTCAATTGAATTGTATAGGTTATAGGTCACATTAAAGGTGGAAAAAGTTTTGAAATGATTTATTGTGGTATGTTTTTTATATATATATCATACAAACCTAGCATTTAACAGGGGTGTGTACACTTGTGTATGTGTATATATATATATATATATATATATATATATATATATATATATATATATATATATATATATATATGTCTCTGTTCATATAGCCCAGGGAGGTACATCTCAAGTCATTCACACTAACATGGATTATGACAGAGTCATAACAGCACCTGTTGTTGAGAGACTTGAGTGCATGTGTGATATGGTGATTCTGGATCCTGACAGACAACTAACCATGACTTTCTCCTTATCCAGCCTGGTGATAGAGATGTGTGCGTCTCACAATGGAGTCTTCTATGACTAATATGTTGAGCTTATGGTTTTATGGATTTATTTTCTTTATGATAAATGGATTTATTTTCTTTAAGGTTAATGGGTTTATTTTCTTTAATCACATTTTTTGTCCTACAAAAATACCTGTTCAAATTATCACTGCTTTTACTGCTGAATTCTAGATAAGTTCACACTGCTGATGCAGAAAACACTGATGTCTTTGACATGTGGCAGATAATGGGTGATGTACAACTTATAGCACTGTGATGTGGTTTGTGACACTAAGAAAAGTGTCTCCATCCAGTTTTAAGTTCTCTTGGAAAAAAGTTGTTAGAAATAAAATGCAAGTAATGAGTCCCCATGTCTCTAGCTAGATAAAGTTAATGAGACAGAACTGAGCTGTAACCAAGGCACTGGAGTAGTCTACCTGCAAGGGTGGAAGTTTGCATTTGACACTGGCTGACTCATCCTCTTGGAAGGGAAGCATCCTGGTCTACTCCATGACTAAGAACCAACACAGGTAGGTATTGCAGGATGCAGCAGAAGGGCTTGAGACACACAAACTAGTACATTCATGGTCAGCCACATTATGCCTTTTGTACTCAAGCATGTATGAGTAATCAGAAAGGTACAGTGGGATTCCATCCATGTCAAGCTACTGTGGGGTAACTGGAGAGACAGAAACAACAAGCAAACCTGATGGTAGATGAGATGATGGCCTTTCATGAATAAAAGATACCTAAAACTGAAGAAATGGACTAAGTTGATCACAATTTGAGGGTGGATGTTCAGCAGGCAGTTGAAGGAGAATAGCCCACTAAAAAAAGGAAGCTCAGTCAATAAACACCATTGCCATGGCAGCTGCTCCTTTCCTTTCCTGTTCTTTCCTGTCCTGTCCTTTCCTTTCCTTTCCTTTCTTTTCATTTCTTTTCCTTTCTTTTCTTTTCTTTTCTTTTCTTTTTCCTTTCTTTTCTTTTCCTGTCCTTTCCTGTCCTTTCATTTCCTTTCCTTTCCTTTCATTTCCTTTCCTTTCCTGTCCTTTTCTTTCTTTTTTCCTTTCCTGTCCTTTCCATTCTTTTCCTTTCTTTCATTTTCTTTCTTTTCCTTTCCTTTCTTTTCCTTTCTTTCATTTTCTTTCTTTTACTTTCCTTTCCTTTGCTTTTTCCTTTCTTTTTTCCTTTTCTTTTTCCTTTCTTTTCCTGTTCTTTCATGTACTGTCCTTTCTTTTCCTTTTTCCATTCCTTTCCTTTTTCCTTTCTTTTCTTTTCTTTTTCCTTTATTTTCTTTTCCTGTCCTGTCCTTTCCTTTCCTGTTACCTTTCCATTTTCCTTTCCTTTTCTTTTTCTTTTTTTGTCCTGTCCTTTCCTGTACTGTCCTTTCCTTTTCTTTTTCCTTTCTTTTCTTTTCCTGTACTGTCCTTTCCTTTCATTTCCTGTTACCTTTCCTTTTTCCTTTCCTTTTCTTTTTCCTTTCTTTTCCTGTCCTTTCCTGTACTGTCCTTTCCTTTCCTTTCCTTTCTTTTCATTTCTTTTCCTTTCTTTTCTTTTCTTTTCTTTTCTTTTTCCTTTCTTTTCTTTTCCTGTCCTTTCCTGTCCTTTCATTTCCTTTCCTTTCCTTTCATTTCCTTTCCTTTCCTGTCCTTTTCTTTCTTTTTTCCTTTCCTGCCCTTTCCATTCTTTTCCTTTCTTTCATTTTCTTTCTTTTCCTTTCCTTTCTTTTCCTTTCTTTCATTTTCTTTCTTTTACTTTCCTTTCCTTTGCTTTTTCCTTTCTTTTTCCTTTTCTTTTCCTTTCTTTTCCTGTTCTTTCATGTACTGTCCTTTCTTTTCCTTTTTCCATTCCTTTCCTTTTTCCTTTCTTTTCTTTTTCCTTTCTTTTCTTTTCTTTTTCCTTTATTTTCTTTTCCTGTCCTGTCCTTTCCTTTCCTGTTACCTTTCCATTTTCCTTTCCTTTTCTTTTTCTTTTTTTGTCCTGTCCTTTCCTGTACTGTTCTTACCTTTTCTTTTTCCTTTCTTTTCTTTTCCTGTACTGTCCTTTCCTTTCATTTCCTGTTACCTTTCCTTTTTCCTTTCCTTTTCTTTTTCCTTTCTTTTCCTGTCCTTTCCTGTACTGTCCTTTCCTTTCCTTTTCTTTTTCCTTTCTTTCCTTTTTCCTTTCTTTTCTTTTCCTGTATTGTCCTGTCCTTTCCTTTTTCCTTTCTTTTCTTTTCCTGTATTGTCCTGTCCTTTCCTTTCCTTTTTCCTTTCTTTTCCTTTTCCTTTCTTTTCTTTTCCTGTCCTGTCCTTTCCTTTCCTTTCCCACATTAAGACATATCACTGCCTTGCTGTTTCATTCCAGCAGCTTCCTAGAAGAAAGCATTTGCTCATCTTTTGCTGTGCTAAAATGTTTGCTTGTTCATCCATTTCACAGCTGGTGAATGGACAGAAACATGACTTCATCATGGCCATCAGTACTCATTTTTCATACCGAGGTTTACTCCAGTGATCCTAACTAACTTCTTTCACAACTGTAACCAGATTAAATCCCAATTCCTTTTAGTGTCCTTCCATTCAGCTTCATGAGAATTTTAATCTGGGTTTTAGAAACTCGTTTGATGTGAGGTAGCAGCTGCATTGAAAAGTGAAGCAGAAAACCCTTTAGGAAATCTTGAAAGCTCATTGTTTGTCAAGTACATATATATATGCAAGGAGACAGGTGTCCCCAGTGTTAAGGCAGAGTCCATGCTTCATTTCTTTGCTATTTGTGAAAATTGACAAATAACTTGAACATTACCATACTAAGCAGCAATAATAAGTGCAAAGCTTCAGATGTTAGTTACTCTTCTATGAAGATACTGAAGAATGAAAACCCCACCAGAATAACTTTGCTTTAATTTATGATAAGAACATTTGTCCACCAACTGGACTTCATCAGATCAACTTTTCAATAACAGTTTTAACCCATGGAAAACTAGTACATACATAAAAATCACAAAGGATAATAAATCAATATTGATAACCCTTATACATAGTAGTGAGCCTAGCCTACACCTAGAAGCCAGCCTGGTGTAATGCAAGTAATTTTTTACAATCCAAACTAAAACAAGAAACAGAAAGAGTACAAATAAAATAAAGTCCAAATAAACTGAAGTGCAGAACTAGTAATTAACTTCTCGTCTGACTCCAGACATGGACAAGGTGTCAGAAAACTCGCTTCACTAAAGGTTATGTAGTACTAAGATGCCATCCTTCCAAAAGGAGCGATAAACTAAAAAAGAAAAAAAAATTCACAGAGCTGAAGTGTGTGCGTGTTGTGTGTGAATGTGTGTGTGACAACAGGCACATGAATCAAGAAAACAGCACCCATTATATTAACCTTGGAAAAAATGTGATGTATAAAGAAACGTCACAGATAAAAATACTATCAAAATAAAAACTATAATCATAAGTGTATTACAAACAAGCAAAAAAGAAAAGCACTTTCACCCAAAGGCCTTTATCAGATTACTGTTAAAACTGAGCATCTATAAAATCAATCATACACTAAAAGTAGGGGAAAATATCAATAAAATGTGTGGAAAAAATTAAAATGACTATGCATGTCTATGTGTTGTAGCAGAACAGTAAACAAGCAGGAACCATCAAAAATTCAGGCATAAAAAATGTCCATCTAAAGTAAAGAGAGGAGCGAATATTTCATGTCAAACCATTAATACAGTAATTTGTGGTCCAGTTTCCTAAGCTGAGAAATGCATTTCATTGAAGAAGAGGAATTAAGTCCTGCCAGGCTGTAGGCATTAAGGTGAATTTGGTGTTCCAGTGCCTGCTTTTCAAGAATGGCATTACAGTTACCCTCGTGTGGATCAATGCTCATCATGTCCAAAATGGAAAGAGGGAAAAAAGAATGACTTACTGATTCAGTGCTGTGCTTTACAAAAGGATTTTTGCGGGGTCTATTTCTAATTTCAAACATGTTGGGCTATCCTCTTTTTAAACTTAGAAATAGTCTTTCCCATGCAAAACAAAACTTAACACTCGGAGCACTGGACTCCATAAACAGTATTTTGACTGTTACAGTTCCCAGCCACCTTAATGTTTTATTTCCTACCCATACTATTGCATAATATTGCACTATTTAAGTGTTTTCATTTTTCACAGATAACAAGAAAGTGAAATCAGTCCTTTACCTTAAAGCTGGGGACAGCTATCTCCTCAAATCTCTATTGTGTTTTTTCTAAATGTTCATCCTCTGAATCACGTTTTGTGATACACAGGGTTCCAGGATGGTGATCATAGCCATTTTAGTACATATATGTACAGATTAGAGGGCTGGGCAGATTTATGCACTTGTATCCCCTGTTAATCATTGTCTTCTTTGTCAGGAGTTAAAGGTGCCACTCACTGGAAACCACATTGCCATATATTCTGTGGCGATTGTCTCAGTTATTTATCTGAATATATATATATATATATATATATATATATATATATATATATATATATCTGTCTATCTATACATCTGTCTGTCTACTTTCTTTGCTGGCTTCAAATGTATTTGTCATATTTTTTTGGACTTGCCCCTTTTTATTCAGTGGGTCGCATGTGCCAGTTTCTTTGAAACACAGTTATTTGGCATTTCAGATATTCTTACACTGGCATAACTAAAGTAACTTATTGATCAGTAGGTCTAAACAGAATTTCACATACATATGTTGCCAAGTTATAGAAGAAATTTTCTATTTGCAGGACATTTTGGCACAGAGCTATGTCAAAATAAATTACATAATGCTGCCCAAGATTATGGAATAAGCTTCCCTTTCAATCAGAAGTGTATACATGTGTAAGCATAAAATATCAACATGGGTTTAAGACAGTAAAGATTCTTGAAGGTTGTTAAGTGATAAGCTTGGCAGCCAAGCCCATATATCTGTCTGACCTCCAGAAACATTACGCTTACAAATATTAAGTCATTCAAGACAGGAGAATGTACATACATGCATATATCACACAGCAGTAGCATTCAGATTCCAGTGTCTGAGTTTGGGACTGTAGTTTTTTAGTGATGTACCTTCACTGTTTTCTCAAGAGCGGCTTCAGTACTAAATTAGAGATGTATTTTGTTTCCCTGTTTTTTAATGACTAAGAGCTTGTACTTTCATTACGTGTGACTTGCATACCCACACATTAAGACAAGTATTGTTTCCATTGGTACATGCTGTTTTGGAAGAATAATAAATTTTAATTCGAAGACTAAACATTCTGCATATAAAGATGCAGCAAACAAAGTCTGGTGTTATACCTCTTATTAGAAGTGAAAAATAGAAAACAAAAATGTACAGTTTTCATAATATATATATATCTACAGGGATTCACTTTCTAATCTCGAAATACTGAAATATTGAATTTCAGTATTTCGAGACTATAAAGTCGAATGTTCAAAATAGCAAAAGTGCAAAACCGAGAATACGGATATGTCGAATTGACGGTTATGGTTTTACAGTATGTGACGTGGAATGTATTGTGTGGATGGTGTCCAGTTTAGTTTGTGGATTTAGGTGGAATTTAATGTAATTGAGTATTTTTTTAAGGGTTTTGGGTAGGCATTTGAGTGTATGTGAGTTTGTTTGTAAGTTGTACGTGTGGGTTAGAGTAGGTAAGTATGAGTGTTTAAGTATTGAAGGTGGTGGTGTTTGTATATATGTGATGTGTGTGTGTGCAAGGAAATGTAGAATGTCTGGTAATGAGTTTACTGTCTTTTTCTGTTTGGTGCGATCTCGGGTTAGTATATATAAGTAGCAGGGGTGTGGGGGAGCAGCGGAGCTTTCCCCCCTGCTTATTTGTAATGTAGGTTTATTAATTTGTGTTGTTATGTTTGTGTGTGGGGTTTTTTTGTAATGTGGGTAGTGTGGTGCATGGTGTGTTTAGCTTCACGATTTTTACTTTTGCGGTTTGAGGTTTTGGTATCTTGAAGATTTGACTTTATAGTCTTGATATACTGAAATTCGATGTTTCAGTAGTTTGAGATTATAAACTGAATCCATATATAGATATCCATCTCTCTGTCTATAGATATATCTATAGATAGAAATATATATATCTATATCTATATTTATATATTTATCTGTATTTATATATATATATATATATATATATATATATATATATATATATATATATATCTAGATGTAGAACAGTGGATCAAACGGACAGTGCCCCAACACCTAGTAGATTGACACCATTTTTTGACGCTGACAAGTGTTTGACAAGTGTGCAAGATCAGCAGTCCCAGGTAGGCAAATATGTTCTTTCCCCAGCGATTGTACAATCTCAGAGTTAATATATATAATTTCCAGGGGTGTGGGAGCTAATTTGTTAGTACACTTCAAGGTAATCCCCAGAGCATGCACAGAGTGTCTCGATATTGGTGACTTTGACATTCTGACTTCGATCTACTGGGTGTCGAAGCACTGTCTGTTCGATGCAATACCCTACACCTATGTTCCTCTTTCAGCTTTCCCAGTTAGGGATTGCCACAGCAGAACTCCGGTCCATTACTGATTGGCAGTAGATTTTTATGGTGCCGAGGTGCCAGCTCGACGCCCAACCTTCAACGAAGGCACGCCCATTCTACGTATGTCTTTCAAACTCCACTCGACCATGGGGAGGACATGCAGACTCTACACAGAAGGCACTCCAACTGAGAATCAAACGGGAGAACCTCTTGCTGTGAGGCGACAACGCTACTGCTTCACCACCGCGGCTTCTACACCCATATACATACATACATATATATATATATATATATATATATATATATATATATATATATATATATATATATGGTTCTACCTGACTTCACCGACACGCCGGAACATCGACAGCAAAATCGGAAGCCGCAGAAGAGCGAAAGTGCAGAAGACCGACGCGACGGGACCCAGAAGATCGACAGTGCAGAAGACCGACCCGACGGATGAAAGCACCGACGCTGAGGATGCCGAAATGGGAAAAGGCTGTGTAAGTATGCGGTAGTGACGGACGTTAGGGTGCGAGTAAGGTAAGTGTGGATAGGGGTGGTTTAAGTGAGTTAGGGTTAGGGAGTGGGTCAGGTAAGTGTGCGGTAGTGAATGTGTTTGGGTTAGGGGCGGGATAAGTGAGTTAGGGTTAGGGAGCGGGTCAGGTAAGTGTGCGGTAGTGATTGTGTTTGGGTTAGGGGCGGGATAAGTGAGTTAGGGTTAGGGAGCGGGTCAGGTAAGTGTGTGGTAGTGACGGACCTTAGGGTTAGGGTTTGGGTCAGGGTTGTTGGTAGTTGTGTATGTGAGGTTTAGTGTGGGTTTGCAGGGATTTTGGTGTGCTTGTGTTGTGTATGTGGTGTTTGGATGGGGAATGTGTTTTGTTTGTTGATTGTGGTGTGTGAAGTGTATAAGGTTTCGTGTTTGTGTACCGTCGGTTATTTCGTTGTCGGGTATGTGAATTTTCGTGTTTTTGTACTGTCGGTTATGTGGTTTCGGTGATTGCGTTGTCGGTGTTTTGGTGTTTCGGTGAAGTCAGGTAGAACCATATATATATATATATATATATATATATGTGTGTGTGTGTGTGTGTGTGTGTGTGTGTATGTATGTGTGTGTGTGTAGCATGAGAGATATGAGTATATTCTATATTCATTCTAAAAAATATTGTAAGAAAAAAAAAATGGCAACTAACTTGCAGATATAGTCCGTTTGAATAGTGGTACTGTTAGGGGGACGATTTTTAGTACCCTAATGTATACAGTTGTGAGTTAAGGGCTGAAGGATTAGGGTTAACTCAAATCCATCTTACTTAACATCTGATATTGGATGCTTCCACTATTCAAGCACTAAGCAAAGTGGGCATTCAACCATTTCTAACACCAGAAAATCTTTTAACCTTTAAACCAACCGGTAGTTCAACCAACTGTACTGAATCCATATTTGTGTATATGAATGTGTGTGCAAGTGTGTGTGTGTGTGTGTGCGTGTGTGTGCGTGTGTGTGTGTGTGTGTGTGTGTGTGTGTGTGTGTGTGTGTGTGTGTGTGTGTGTGTGTGTGTGTGTGTGTGTGTGTGTGTGTGTGTGTGTGTGTGTGTGTGTGTGTGTGTGTGTGTGTGTGTCTGTGTGTGTGTGTGTGTGTGTGTGTGTGTGTGTGTGTGTGTGTGTGTAGTATACTTCATCTCAATTTAACAAGTGAAGTCCTGAAATTCAGAAATGAACATACCAATTCATACCATACTGGCAATGCTGAAGATTTTATACTGAGTTTAACCATATAGCCACAACAAATGTTTTCCTCTACGTTCTCTACATCATTCTGAAATCATGTGACCCTGCAGATGAGCACAGCTGCCATGTTCTGTGATACTCCTGTTAAGTTCTGCAGATGTCTGTAAACATGGGTATTGCAGGCATCTCAGAGGTAATGTGAATTCAGAAAGAGAAGAACAAAATGGGGGGGAAAGAAATATTATCTCCTTAGGATGATCTGGAGTTCTTGTTATTCGGTATGTAATTTTACCCATAATCATGAGCAGCATAATTCGTATAATGAGACTATGTTGAACGTTTAGCATATGTTATTTTTTGTATATATTTGGCATTTTAGTATGCTATTGTCCTGCTTTACTACTGGTAAATATTTCAAGTGTCATGTTAGGAGTTTTTAATAAGTAACACACAGACAGACAGGAGCTGTGGCCCTCCACAGGTTTACATTCCAACTGACTTCTCTGCGCGCCACATTACACGAAAATCACTCCGTCTAGCTCATTAGATGCAAAGCTAAATGCCTACATGTAGTGTTACCTTATGTACAAATTGCAAATAGGAACTCTTCACAGAGATGAAGAAACGTTATCAAATATCTCAAGCATCCTCCGAGCTGGCTCCATCAGTACATGGACCAGTAATCAAATGTGTGTCACTGGCATCATACTCAGGGTCAGAAATTGAGCGCCATTGTTGCCAGCATGCCTTCATTCATAAATCTTTTCCTGCCCTGACAGGTTTTGTTCTCTTATGCCCTAGTTATTTGTAAATTTGAAATATTTTAAAAATGCTGACACAGAAAAAAGAATAAATACTAAAACTCAAAGTATCAGC
This sequence comes from Protopterus annectens, assembly GCF_019279795.1. NCBI lineage: Eukaryota > Metazoa > Chordata > Ceratodontiformes > Protopteridae > Protopterus > Protopterus annectens. Next base: position 734,464,907 of record NC_056736.1, read on the forward strand.
TTTGATAGAATATTTAGCATTTGATTTAAGCTCTACCTTCCATGTGCTGTTGCCATGCTTGCCTTTTAATTTTATAGATATTTATTTATTTAACGTTTGTTTATTGGGAAAGTCCAACTTGGAACAAAGCAAATTTTCAGCAGATGCCTGGGGAAAAATGCTCCAGACATGTCTTGGAGGAAACTGGAGCACCCAAAGGGTACCCACATGAATGCAGGGGAAGACATGCAGACTCCACACAGAAGGTACTCCAGCTGAGAATCAAACTGGAGAACCTCTTGCTGTGAGGTGACAACACTACCGCTGCACCACTGCGTTATACAATATGACATCTGAATGTGATGCAGAGTGTTAACTATGAACACTACAGTATAGCCAACATTTCAATATTTGTTTGGAATGTAATTGCTTCAGTATAGATATTTTTACAGGATTTACCAATACCCTTGGCACATTTTTAATACAGTTCAAAATAGTAAATTGAATATAGGCATCCTTTCAGCTGGTTCCATCAGTACATGGGCCAGTAATCAAACATGTGTCACTGGCATCTTACTGATAAATCTGTTCCCCCTGACTGCTGCTGTTCAGTTATTCATTCATTTGGTTCGCACCTCATTTCAGCTTTGCTTTTGTTGTAGTGCTTTTCCAGAAAGCACTTTACAAAAACAGACTGAAATTCAAACAGACAAAAGCTAAAAAAAAAGAAAACAAATGGTTAACCTATATGACTAAACTTATAGCAAAAACAAAGCCCATTATGATATTTTTGCCAACTATGATGATGTAATTGGATAAAGCCCTGACTTTGGCCCAGGTGGCCTGAGATCCATTAATGGTTAGGTGCTTCCCTGAGTTGGCATGGAAGGATGGGTCTGCACATCCTCAGGTGGAGTGGTCCAGGCCTTCCAGTATCACAATCACTGAGAGAAGAGCAATGCTACAAAAAAAAAAAGCAATGCCCTGGACAGGGAGGCAACAATTCTGCCTCCATGCTACATCAGTACTAGCCATCGTTCTGAGTTTAGAGGAGCATGTATCCACATCAGAAAATTATTTGTGGTGTCAGCAGTGATGCAGATCAAACACAGCCCCCTGCACTCAAAGGGAAGGTTTAGGTGTAAAAATAAATGTGCCTTCATTCATTTAATTTCTTATTCTCTGGTTTACTATATTAGACATGTTCCAACTGTTGCTTTGTGGGTTTCACGATTTTTTGTGCTTTCTAAACAGAACTTAAAAGTTGCCATGCACTTCAATATTAATTCTGTTCAGATCAGTAAAGAGCAGGGTGAATAAAACACTGAGCTTTATACAATCAGTGCAATCTCCCAGTCACTTCGTTATTAAAAGTTAAATGTTCATATCAGGAAAAGAAGAAAAACGAACCAAAAGACAAGTAGCAAGCAATGGATGCTCTTTATTAAAATGCACTTTAACGCTTTCGTCAATGGTATAAATGACTTCAGAATAAAAAAAAACTCTACTTTCTCTGCTTATATAATCAAATAAAAACATCACATGTTCTCAATGAATCAATCAACCTCAACCCAGCCTGTCTTAAAAACACAGTAGATATATTGTTTTTAAACATACTACAGAACACACACAATGGTTGAGTTAGAATACTGTAAACAAAAATACTTTAAAAAGCAAATTCATTCATTTTTAAAACATGACTAATAGAAATCACATCATTGAGTCCAGGGGGTACACCAACATTGTACTTTATTTGCCACTTTACTTCTTTATACTGCAAAAATAAGTCAGTGTCCCCCCCCCCCCTCTTGGACCCATTTTTTTTATTTGATTATATAAGCAGAGAAAGTAGAGTTTTTTTTTCATTCTGAAGAAGTCATTTATACCATTGACGAAAGCGCTAAAGTGTGTTTTAATAAAGAGGATCCATCGCCCTGCCACTTGTCTTTTGGTTCGTTTTTCTACTTTTCATGGTTTGGAGTGTGCTCTTGTTGTTAAATGTTCATATTCTTGTGTATCTAAGAATGTTAGATTTTGACATTTCATTAAAATAGGTTTATATCAAATGATCTGAAAGAGAGTTGTAAATGGGTGCTGTTCGTTTTCAGTAACATCCTACATCTGCTGAATGTTTAACATTTAAACCTTTGAGACATGTTCTGTTATTTGAAATAGTGTGAATGTCCACATCTATCCTGAAATAAAACTTTACATGGTCGACACTTCAGAAAGTCGACTTTCATATGGCCGAGACCATATGTCTGACTTTTGAAAAGCCGACCATGTAAAATAAACACATAACACACACCAAACACTTACCTTTCAACTGTTAGCAGGGGGACAACCCCCCTGCACCCCCCATGGGGGGCTCTGCCCCCATACAGCCCGTAACTTAATTATACCAATTCAGAGATCGCACTACATTGTGGAAGAGGAAATTTTCCCATTCTACACTGTACAGAGATAGCGGTTCCCCATGGTCAGCTTTTCGAAAGTCGATCATATGGTCTCGGCCATATGAAAGTCGACTTTCTGAAAAGTCGACCATGTGAAGGGGACCCATGCAACCATATGAAGCAACCTTTAAAGGATCTGACAGCTATAATTAAGTCTGCTGCAAAGTTTATGCTAGTGCGTGCTAATAAAGTTTCTGCAGCCATTCTTTCATGAATCTTTATACTGACCTGCACATAAACATTATGTTACAGTCACATGACAACTTTGTCAGCTGGCAAAATGGAAGATTCACAATACTGATTGCACAAGAAAGTATCCATAACTGTGATTCCTGAATATTTTGGGTTAGAAAACTTATGGTACTTATGTATTATCACAACCACATTCCCAACACAGTCCTGAAGCAGAATCGGCATTTTCTGTACAGTGCAGTGATGAACCTTCAAACCTTTACTAGAGTAAAGCACGGATCTTGATGGACCACTTTTATAATTATTCTTAAGAAAATCTACTTTGATGTAAAACCTGCTGTTTTACTAGCTTTTGCACCAAATTAGAGCATACTTACCCAGTTATGTTTACCTTTAAGAGGTATGTTCATAGGATGTGAAGTACGGTTAATTTTGTTTTGTAAATCATACAGATTTTGCTCTCCATACCTATTGGTTCATCAAAGCGACATGCAGTCCTAATTATTAAAGGACCCGTAATACAAACTTTATAACTAATAGGATCATATCTCTCAACCTGTCGGCTCAAGAAACAAGTACAAAGTCAGATGCAATCAGAGAACAATGGCCGTAATCAGTTACCCTTGGCTATGCAGTGTAATGCTCCAAGGATGCATAAAATAAGTAATGCACTTTTATGTTCATACTTAATACAACTGTGTTATACGATATAAAAGTAAAATGACAGCTTTAATTATAGAAAAGCACACGTCAACCACCGGCCAATTTTCCAGCAATGTGGATGTAATACAGGTGATTCTCATATATTTTTATTTATTTATTTATTTTACATTTGTTGACCGGGCTAGTCTGACTGGATACATGTCCATTTTCAGCAGAGGCCCGAGGAGAAAAGCTCCACTATATACTAGTAAATAATAATGATAAAAATAAACAAAAATAGCACAATAAGATAGAAATTATAAGCATGTAAAGAACTATTCCCAAGTAGCATAGTAACAGTGCAAAAGTAATATATCAAAACTAAACACAGAGTGAGGATTTCTATTTCAAAATCTTAGCAAGAGTAATTAAAGAAGAAATAAAGCAGTAACTCACACAAGACTCTATTCAACTCTTTACAGTATTAACAATTTTGATAAACATTTTGTGTCAGGGCACTAGTTTTAAGAAGCAGATTTCATCACCTGGGTGATTTAGATACAAGGTGAGATGATAGGTTGCAGTAATATAAAGAGAAGTAAGTTTATGGGAAAAGTAATATCCAAGTGGATGGTAGGTGAACTACAGATGAGGGGTAAAGGTAGTGATAGGGACATGAGGAAGAGTAGTGGGAAGAGCTGACAAGAGAGATGGAAACTGAGGTCAGTCAGGATTCAAACAAGGGCATAGCCAGTGAGTTTTAAAATAGTTTCTTAGTTGTTTTTTGAAAAGTTGTGATGAGCCTAGAGTGGTCAGTTCTATGGGAAGTTTATTCCAGTATGAGCCAATGGTATTTGTAAACAAGGAGACCCCAGCTTTATTGTGTGTTTTGAGGGTGGCCACTAGTAATTTGTTAGCTGAGTGAAGGGAAGTAAGATTCCTGTAAGGGACAACAAGGTTATTTAGTATGGGTGTATTAGAAGGGTAATGGAGAATTTTATAGGTAATAACTAATTGATGTAGGAGAATGAGATTTTGAAGTTCAAGCCAGTCAAGCTTTTTGAGATTAACACAATGATGTGTGAGAAATGGGGAACCTGTGGCAAACCTGGCAATGCTGTGGTAGGCTGTGGACAGTTTCTGAAGGTTAGATTTTGAAAGGTTTATAAAAGATGGGGAGGCATATAATAATGTAGAGATAAGATGAGTTTGGGCTAAAGACACCCTAGTGGTTGCTTTTAGAAAGGGCTTAAGTCTATAGAGGGCACCTATCTTTTTATTAACAGTTTTGATAGTTAGGTCAATGTGATAATCAAAGTTTAGTTGATTATCTATTGTAACACCTAGTAGTTTAGTGGAACTATCAGGTGTAATGATAGTGCCGTTGTCAGACACAATAGAAAAGGAAAGAGGGGCAGATTTAAGGGTTGGAGAGAAAAGTAATAATTTAGTTTTTTTGGGATTAAGGAGGAGACAGATATCTTGGAACCATTTTTCTGCTGCTGTAAAGACTTTTTGGGTGGAAGAATGAAGTTCAGCTGGAGATACAGCAGAACAGATGAAAGTTGAATCGTCTACATATTGAATACACAAGGGTGTTGGGAGTGAAATAGACAGGTTGTTTATAAATATGGAGAAGAGAAGGGGTCCTAAGATGGATCCTTGTGGGACACCAATAGTGATTGGGAGCTGAGAGGAGAGATGGCTGTCCCAAAGGACTGCTTGTTGTCTATCTTTCAGATAAGAGTCAAACCAGTGCAGTGCCGAAGGTTCAAGTGAGAGAGATTTCAAAGTGTCTAGCAAAAGTTGATGGTTGACCATATCAAAGGCTTTAGAGAGGTCAAGAAACAAAGCAGAAGAGTATAGGTTGTTATTGCGATTTTTGTTGATAGTGTCTGTGAAGGAGAGAAGAGCAGTGGAAGTGCTATGGAAAGATCTAAAGCCATGTTAGGAGTCTGAAAGTAGGCTATTATGTAAAAGATGATGTAAAAGTTGTTGGTGTATACAACGCTCCATGATTTTAGATAGTGGTGATAATAAGGCTATAGGATGGAAATTAGAAAGTTCATTAGAGTTTCCTCCTTTATGCAGAGGAATGATATGGGAAACTTTCCAGAGGGAAGGGATAGTAGATTCGGTTATTGTTCTGTTAATTAAAATGGAGACTGGGTATGCTAGTTCTGCTGATGCTAGCTGCAGATATTCAGCTGGTAGTTGGTCAGCTGAAGGAGTGCATGGTTTAAGTTTTGAGAGTAACTTTTGTATATAGGTTGTGGAGACTGTACTGAATGTTAGAGTGGGGGTGTTATTTTGAGGGGAGGTGTTTTTAAGGGAAGCGTGGGGAGTCATGTTTTTTGCAAGAGAGGTGACTGTTTCAGTGAAGAAGTTGTTGAATGTATTGGCTATTAAGCTGGGTGGGGTCTGTGCTATGTTAGCTGGAGTAGGTGTTTTGGTATTTCCTGGATGGAGCAGTTTATTGATTCCTGACCAGAATTTTTTGGGGTTATGATTTTGATTTTCTTGATATTGAAGGTAATAATTCTTTTTATCAAGATGGGTAAGTTTTTTTGTGGTATTTCTAAGGTGTTTGAAGTTTTGATGGTCAGTTGGGTTTTTAGTAGTTCTCCATTTTGTCCATAGTTTATTCCTTAATAGCATTGTTTGCTTGGTTTCTTTAGAAAGCCAAGGGGCAGCTTTGGATCCTGTTCTAATTAAGCGTGAGGGGGCGTGATGTTCAATAATGTGTTGTTGAAATGGGCCACTGCTTCCTCCAGTGGAAGGTGTTTTAGAGCTGACCAGTTACAATGTTTGAGTTCATTGAGGAAAGTAGGAAGGTTAAAGTTTTTTTTGTTACATATAGTACGATAGCTGGCCTGATTGAGATTGTTATTTGTTTGTTTAGTGATATAGGTGAGAAGGTGGTCACTGATATTGTCAGGGAGTATACCAGTTTTATAAGAGAGGGGATTATTGTTGACCAATATCCAGTCTAAGATGGCTTGTTTATTGGTATATTTGTGAATCCTAGTTGGGGAGTTTATTGTTTGTTGAAAATTAAAGAGGTTGAGGTGATAGGTGGGTTTGGGCGATATGCAGGAGTTCCAATCAATATTGAAGTCTCCTAAGAGTATGGTTTCCTGAGGAAAGCTACAGGAAAGCCAGCTGAGAATTTTTTCAAGGATATCCAAGTTGTTGCCAGGAGGGATATAGGAAGATATTATATATATGGCTTTTCTTTTATTTACTTGGAATTTGCTGCAGAGTATTTCAGCATTGGCAGGGGGGGTAGGGAGTCAATAGAGGACACCTGTAGTTCAGATTTATAGAGTAAAGCAACTCCACCACCCTTTTTGTTTAGACGATCCCGCCTTAAAATGCTATAGCCAGGGGAAGTAATTTCTTTGTCTTTGGTACCTGGTTTAAGCCAGGTTTCAGTAAGACAGAGAATATCAAATGAATAGAGGTCAATTAAAGTATGGAGTTGTGTAATTTTATTGTTAATGCTATGAATATTTAGGTGTGCTATTGAAAGGGAGTTAGAAGAGAAAGGTGAACTCAGATTGTTAGTAGTTTGGTTTGAGAGGGTGTGGAGGAGGGAATTATTTGGGCCAGTGTTTGAGGGAGAGGAAATATTTTTGAGTTTTTAGAGGGTATTAGGTAGAACTTTCTAGTTGTGTGATACTTGTTATGGAGCACTCCGTGATAGTGTGGGGGAAGGTAAGGGCAGGATGAGAGGAGGTTAATATAGGTTTGTTCAGGTAGGGGAAGGACAGAGCTCGTGAGTTTAGCTAAGCTAGGAGATCTGCTGAGGGTGTAGTACTCATAGGAAGTAAGGGTATAGTATAAATGAAGGATGTTAAGTAGCAGGAGTAGATAAAGTAGTTTAAAAGGCAAGGACATGTTGAGGTTGGTGAGCTTGACAAGGTTGGAGATTAGTATTAGGAAGGTAGGGAATGGGGTGTGGCAGTCAGATAGGAGAGGAGAGTTTTAAGTGTGAACGAGGCAGGAAATTAGATAGGATGTGAGAAAATTGGGGGTGTGGCTAAGCAAGTATAAGATTAGGGGTACTGGGAGTGGGTGGGATTTGGGGGTAGGGTAGGGTAGCGGAGTGAGCCCGAAGGGCAAATGGAGCGGGGCACAGCAAAGAAAGGAAAAAGCAGTGAGAAAAAACAATCAGTAGGTAGAAGGTAAAAACAGAAATTAGTAAGTAGAAGGCAAATGTGTGTGTGAGGAAGGGGGAATTATAAAAACAGAGAGAAGGGAGGCCAGAGTGGGTAATGGTTAAGCTAGGAGTAGAGCAGGTGGAGAGGAGGGTTTGATAGAGGGTTTATAAGGACTGTGGAGAGTAGGGTGTAAGGTTAAAAAGGACTAGGGAAGGGAAAAAAAAGAAAGGAGACAAGTGCTACAAGCACATAGGTGTAGAGTATGAGGTGGGGAGGGTGGCAGATAGGAGAATTAGAGGAGGGTAAAGACTGCCATCTAGTGGTCAAAGTCTGAAAGTACCAAGCAAGGATAATATAGTAGTGGATACCAATAAAAGACCAAAACTACCAATATAATCTAACAATACAGAAGCAGGTGGGTCCCAAATCTTCCCTATTTACTTAACGTCTTCTGTAACCCAGAATTGGAGAGAAAAAAACATGAATACTTAGGTTTCATGGTTTATGACTGCACTGTATACAAAATGACGATTCTGCTTCAGAACTGTATTGGGAATATGGTTGCGATAATACGTATCAACATATGAAGCGATAATGGCCTTGATTCTTAAACACGTAGAAATGCCTTTGTCAGCATTAATTTGGTAAACTGAAGTATTAGGGAAATTAAATGAAGAAGGCAATTTGATACAGCATTTTAATTATGTCTGACAATAAATTCTGAGCAGGAAGAATTTATCTTAACTTCACGTCCGTCTTATATAATAAAATTGCTAGATTTGCCACTGGCTCTCCTCTTAGAACTCATCATTGTCTTAATCTAAAGTAACTGGGATGGCTAGAGTTTCTAAACCAGCGTCAATTTCACCAGCTTGCTATAGCCCATAAGACCCTGTATCAACCCACCAACACTCCAAAACTCACTAGCCTCATTACCCCTTACAACAATCTTAAAAATCTATGCTCCTCAAACAAACTGCTTATAAATACTAGCAGATCCAACAACTTGGCAGGAGACTCTCTCTTCTCTAATACTGTTGGAAAGCACTGGAATCTTCTACCCACTGAACCCGTATCTCTGTCTTCATTAACACTTTTTAAACAGAATCTAAAACTATTTCTCAGTGCACATTGGTTATGCCCTTGTACTAACCCTGACTAACTTTCTTTCTTTATACTAATGAACACTGTTCACCTTTATAGACTTATCCTTAAAGAACCAAAAGACCATGTTATTGTAATTTAAATATATGTATATGTGTATATAGTAACATATTTTGTACATTACCTTTTACTGTTTGTGTTATGCTCACTATGAGTATTATATTTTTTATTAACAACAGCTGTTTTAAGCTTGGACTGTTGCAACATTCTATATTGTATTTTGTATATGCCTTGGAGCTTTTCTCCCCGGGCCTCTACTGAAAATGGACATGTATCCAGTTAGACTAGCCCGGTCAACAAATGTAAAATAAAAAAAATTAAAATAAAATTTTTGTTCTGGAATGTCTTTCATCTTGTACATGTTCATTTGATTCATGTCATACATGTTAATTTGATTCAAGTCACTCCTCCCATGTCTAGATATGCTGCATTAATTTTCCATACAGAGCATTACCTCCTCCTAGTCATGTCTTTTTCATCCTATCAGCTCAAGTCCTGTCCCTGACGATGCCTTCATTTAAGCCTTCTGCCACACATCATTATCCTGCCCTTATTTGCTTTGCATGTGCTGAATACATGCATTGTTTTTTAAAAGGCAACCAAACTCTTCCTCATGTCTCCTTTGCCTTGTCTTCTTTACTGTTCTTCACCCCAAGAGTTTGCACATGTATGACCCAGTATCTGTGTTCTTCAATCTGATACTCAAGATGACATGAGTAAGGTCAGATCTGAAGTTTTTAAAATGCACACGTTGCTATGCATCCCTCTTTTATTTCTAGTCAGATGTGGTTGTCTGCATTGCTAGTTGGGTTAGGCCTAGTACGTTCATTGATTAATTCATTTAACACCACCAGGACTAATCAGTTTACCTCGACAGTTGCTGCATTACTTACCAACCAAATTATCCAAACTATCTTGCTTTCACCAAGCAAGATAATGTTGTGCTTAAAGATCCAAGGATAACATTAGTCTTGCCAGGAAAAGAGGCAGGAGATATGTGAACAACAGCAATAATACATTTTGGAAGTTCATCAAACAGAGCTTTGACCTTAAGCCATTCATGGCTCTCCTCAGCCAAACTAGGATATGAATCCAAGATGTCAGCCTATGAGACCACCAGATGTGTAGGTAGGTTTATCGCTTTAGAAGTAACTGCTATTTCTGACCCTAAGTAACATGGAACAGGGCTGCCCTACAGTTCTTGGTATGTTTTGGATTAAGCATCATTCTCATAGGATGTCAAAGCAACATCATTTGTTTATATAGTTCTTCTTTTATTTGGAACATGTAAATGTATTTTTCATTTTGTTCTTGACCATAATCATATTGATTACCTTACTACTTAAAAAAAAAAAAAAAAATTTGATAAAAATGGTTTATAATTCAAAATTTTGTTCTGTTGATTGCTCTCTCTCAAATGATTGCTCTCTGTATTTGATCTTAGCTTTAACCTACTAAAGGACTCTGTACAAGTTTATCTGAACCTTACTGTAACAATGTGCTGTAATTCATTCGACTATTACTATATTATTCTAATCTTTGTCACTGCTAATGCTTGGAGCTTTTCTCCCCGGGCCTCTACTGAAAATGGACATATATCCAGCTAGACTAGCCCGGTCAACAAATGTAAAATAAAATAAATAAATAAAATAAATAAATTTGCTCTTACAAGATTTTATATATAAAATGGTCTGGATGCCCTGCTGTACGTTACCATACTGTAGGCATAAGTGCTATCCCGATGATAAGAAAGGATTAATTATAAACCTGGTCTGTACTATAAGAAGATTGAAATCGATATTCATCCAGTGTTGTATCAAAGTTACATCAAGGGATGCTCACCGTTTTTTTTACTTGGTGCTTGTCAGAGTGATCAAAGCTGGAATATGACCATGGAATTGATGAATATGTTGCTATTTCTTATATGTGCTTTTGTCTCACCTAAAGTAGTTTCAATGAAAATATTCTTACACTGTCAGAGCCAAGACAGGTATATCTGATGTATCCCTGTCACTGAGTGACCTTGTTAGCAAATGACATGTTATGGAAATTTGACACTTAAAACCAAGCAAACACCAGCTTTTAGTAGGGACTTGAGTTACTTGGGATTGCAGCACAGCAAGGATCAGGGTAATTGTCCTTTCCCCACTGCGGTGTGACATGTAGTTACCAGGGGGTGGGGGTGGGGGGGCTGCATAAACAGGTGTTTGCTTTGTTTTAGTGGTTCAGCATTCCATGGTTGAGTTTTTCTGCACAGTAATATGACATTTGCTAACGTGAACATTTCCTCATCCTCAGAGATCTATATCTGACATACATACTAGTGTCAAATGCCTTTAATTATTTCTAAAATTTGCAAAGGTTTTAATGTTTCACATAGTCTTGTAGAAAAAAATACAGAATTATTTGTTGGAAACAAAATGTAGTATAGAATCAAGCAAAATAATAGGAGAGCAATTCCATGAGACATAGTGCCAGCTTATGAGGGATGTACAGATTTCTTGCTGGAAGACAGATCCTACAGGTACTGGAGTACCTTGTACTAACTAAACGTATACATACATACATACATACATACACACACACACAGGCACACAGTAGCACAGCAGATAACATTGTCACTTTACAGCAAGAGGTTCCCCGGTTTGATCCTTGGATGGGGTGCCTTCTGTGTGGAGTCTGTATGTCCTCCCTGTGTTTGTGTGGGTTTCCTCCAGGTTCTATTTTCTTCCCACATTCCACAGACTTGCAGTAGGTGGATTGGATGCTCTAAATTGGCCATAGATGTAAGTGTGCATGTGAGTGTGTGGTGTAGAATAACTACCATGGAAGGGTTAGCCACCCAGTAGTGTAAACCTTGACTCTAGATGATTGTCACTAGTGTAGTGACACCCCAACCCCACATGCAAAAATGGGGAAAAAAGAGTTTGTAGATATATATATATATATATATATATATATATATATATATATATGTTTAAAATATATGTATATGGGTCTACTTTGACCCATCGAAATTATACTTTAGCAAAACTTAGATTCACGTGTCCGGTTTCCTGAAAGTGCATGTGTCCAAAAATGCACTTTCGCAAAACTACACTACACTAAACAGAATTCCTGGTGCAGTGCTGCAGGTACGGTGTTTTTTATTGGTATAGGAGGGAAGTTTCATGTTGTAGATCGCGGTAGAGTGAGGATATGGGAATATTCCCTTTTCCTCACTGTAGTGCGATCTCTGAGTTAGTATATATTAGTAGCAGGGGTGTGGGGGGTAGAGTCCCCCACATGGGGGGTGCAGGGGGGCTTGCACCCCTGCATTAGTGAGTTTAGGGTGTTTGGGTTTTTTATTTTATTCATCGGTGTAGTGTCGTTTCACGAAAGTGCATTTTAGGATAAATGCACTTTTGCGAAACCAGACAAGCGAAACTAAGTTTCACTCTAGTGTAATTTCGATGGGTCAAAGTAGACCCATGTATACACACACACACACACACACACACACACACACACACACACACACACACACACATATATATATCTGATGAAGCAGGGCTACCTGTGAAAGCGCTAACGTTAATAAAATTCTTCTTGAATATATCGTGCTCGATTTTGGAGTTTTACTGGCTTTGAGTCGTTTGGAGTGGAGTACTGGCTGTATCTTCCTGTTGGGTCTGTTTTGTTGATATATATATATATATATATAAATTCCTATTAGAAGAACAAAAGTTCACTACTTCAAACTTGTAATAGGAAGCCTCACTTCTGCAAAAGTTCACTTTAATGAAAGTGAACTTTTGCGTAAGTGCACTTCACTGAAAACACCGCAGCACAGTGGAGGACATAAAAACAAGCCATGTCCTCCACTATGGTGCGATAGTCACGGACCGTAGGGTTAGGGCATGGGTTAGGGTAAGGGGATAGTTAATAAAGCTATCCCCTTACCCTAACCCACGCCCTAACCCTAAGGTTCGTGACTACCATAATGGAGGACATTGCTATGTCCTTCACTGCATTGCAGTTGTCACGGACTTTAGGTTTAGGGCATGGGTCATGGTAAGGGGATAGCCCTACGGGCTATACCCTTACTATGACCCGTGCTCTAACCCTAAGGTCCGTGAGTACTATCTTGTAAATTCACCAGAAACCACCACGAACCACCATGAACAAATAAACAATTTATTAGTAGGAAGAACAAGCGCTTTCACGCACCATCCAAGTGCGCTTCTTCAGGTTACATTATAAAAAGCAATTCATTGTCCTTATATACAAAATATCCACCCTAATTAATCAATTAAATCAATCAATTAAACAGGCTTATATACACTTAAAGGTATAGTCATATTTAAAGGACATTGAAGTTGTTTCCAGTTATGTTAAAAGCCAAGTTCAGTTAAAAAATAACACATAGAGCTATCTTGGATACAAATCATCAGAATGTTAAATGCAAAAATAAATTGTATACTGTATCAATCCCTAAGCAATTAATAAGTCGAAAAAACAGCTTAAGTAAATATATCAGTATAAAAACTATATATAAGCATAGATGAGGTATAAAAATGCCTGCTTATAATAAATTATGACCATATACACAAATGAAGTATTAAAAAGACCAGCGGTCATAGGACATAGTAAATAAACTATCATCAAGAATAAAAACAATAATCTATATGTGGGAAGGCAAAAGGAATCATGAAAAAATGGTAACAAAACATGTAGGAAGTCTGTAAATGTCACTGCATATAAAATGCACAAATCAAAAAGAGTGACAATATTCAACGACATCAGTTATTGTCTAGAAGTGCAGGTCTAATACTAAGGGCCGAATTCAAACCAGGTTCTATATGAGACCTAAAACTTAGGATCCATTTTAGTTCATTCAACTCAAGGGCACCTACAATATCTCCTTCTCTTCTGTTTGGATGCAACACCTGCAAGACCCTAAACTTAAAATTATGTGATGGAAACTGTTGGCAGTGTTTGGCTAACACATTGGTGATATTCCCTTTTCTGATGTCATATATATGATTGTAAATGCGGTCCTTAAATCTACGGGCAGTCATACCCACGTTGTAGGCTCCGCAGACATCACAAGTGGCCAAATAAATGACATTCATCGTGTCACATGTGGCATAGAACTTTGGTTCGAAAACGACCCCTAAATCTATAAGTTCAAATCTGTGGACAGGGGAAACGAACTTACATACACAGCATTTTCTACAAGGAAAAGTACCTTGTTTAAACTTCATCCTAATATCCAAATGTTCAATTTTCACTTTCTCCTTACACAATAGCCTTTTCATGTTAAGGCAGTTACTATATCTAAAACTTGGTCTGTCTCCCACTATTTTAGCCAAATTTATATCCATGCCAAGCAGTTTCCAATTATTGTGAATGATATCTCTTATAGAACCAATATCATTCGTATATCTTATATCATATTGAATTTTCCTTTTGCTGTTTCCTGATTGGTTATAAAAACGCCATTTCCTTTTCACCGGGCTAGATGGAGCTATAGCATTAATTCTTTGGTTCGTAATAAGTTGGGGTGGGTATCCCCTATCAATAAAACATTTCTCCTGGAAATTTATATAGTAATTAATATCTTCTGCACTATTACATAATCTAATTACCCTAGACATTTGATTTTTAACTACATTGGGAAATATATGTCTGGGATGCATACTCTCAAAATGAAGAATGCCATTCCTCCAACAGGGTTTTCTATACAGCGACATAAAAACAAGCCATGTCCTCCACTATGGTGCGATAGTCACGGACCGTAGGGTTAGGGCATGGGTTAGGGTAAGGGAATAGTTAATAAAGCTATCCCCTTACCCTAACCCACGCCCTAACCCTAAGGTTCGTGACTACCATAATGGAGGACATTGCTATGTCCTTCACTGCATTGCAGTTGTCACGGACTTTAGATTTAGGGCATGGGTCATGGTAAGGGGATAGCCCTACGGGCTATACCCTTACTATGACCCGTGCTCTAACCCTAAGGTCCGTGAGTACTGCATGGAAGTTCAGTACAACACCCGTTCGTCGTACTGAACTTTGCGTAAGTGCACTTTCGATTAAGTGCACTTTCGCTGCAGTGAGCATTCCATGCACTATTTTGAATTAGTGAAAATTCGATCTAGTGTATGGAACCCATATATATATATATATATATATATATATATATATATATATATACATATATATATATATATATATATATATATATATATATATATATATACACATATACATATATATATATATATATATATATATATATATATATATATATATATATATATATCTTTTATTGCACTAATCTGATCCCAGGTGTCACAGCATCCTTGACAGAAAGTGTTTAAATATCCAAGTCTAATTAATACATACAATGCATGCCTCAGTTTGCTTTGTAAAAAAAAACTTCTTACAAGCCACAGTAAATAATTATCCACAGTCTGTTAAGAAACATGTAATGATAAATTGTATGTTGTTCTTGATGCTAAGAAGCAGTAACTATGATCACTGGTATAAAATCAGGAAGGAAGTAACAACAGAGTGAAGTTACTGCTTTCAAAATAATATTTATAAGCTTGGTAGAACTGTAGATTTCTGTTCAGAGCAGGTCTCAGCAGTCACCCATCAAATTATATATTTTTATTTCGTCAAAAATATATTTTAACTTGGGAAGTCTTTCAAAAATGTTATGGGGAGCTGTAAAACACTCAACGGGAGAGGGAAAATTAGGAAGAAATGTTTGAAAGTTTCATAGGAGATTTTGAAATGAAAATAATTACTGAAATACAATGGGGGGCTATTCGTAGACCAATAACTGTAAAAGAGATAAAGCAAGAAATAGACTAACAAGCAAAGGGAAAAACACCGGGATGGAATGGCATTCCGATAGGAAATATGGAAAATAGCAGTGAGACAGCAATACAGTATTGGCACATTTTATTTAACCAAATAATGGAGCAGCGAGAAATACCTAACACATGGATGCAACCAGTTATATCAGTTATCCCCAAGGAAGGAAAGGATTTATTGAATCTGTGGTCAGTATTAAACCATGATTGCAAGATATTTGCAGGTATTATAGCACAGAGATTGGCAAAAATATTTCCAAACCTAATAAATCAAGACTAATCAGAGTTCACTGAAGGCAGACAAATGTTTGACAATATATATCTAGTAAATCAATCACATCAGGTGGTAGAACAGCAGCAAAAGCAGCTTGTAATAATTTTGGATGAGTAAAAGACCTTTGACAGAGTACATTGGAAATATCTTTGGCAAATTCTGCTGGTTATGGGATTCCACCAGCATTTAATGCACCTAATAAAAATATGTATGCTGGCTCGGAAGCCAGAGTAAAAATCAGTGGTAGAGTAATAGAAAAAGTGCAAATAGATAGGGGAACTAAACAAGGGGTGTCCTCTCATCCCTACTTTTTGTAATATATCTAGAACCACAGAGAAAATTAGGCAGTCCAATATAAAGGGCTGGGCAGGAGGGAGAAGACACTGCAAAAATGTTTGTGGACAATGTTATATTAATGTTGACTGATCCAGACAGGGATATTTATAAGATATTTGATGTGGCAGGTTCAGGATACAAAATTAACAAGGACAGGACAAAAGCAATAGCAGTGAATTATGTAGCATGAATGCAACTAGTACAACCTTTCCAAAATTTATAAGGTCATATCAGACTAAACCATTTGGGGATTTGACTGGCTAAGAAATCAAGATATTCCCGGTAGAAACATGGAATCAGATTGTTAACAAAATTAAGTGATTAATAAAGAAGTTTGAAACAGTAACTTTGGGCCTAGATATGTGAATACAGGCATTAAAACTGTTTGTGGTCCCTCTGGTCCTATATTTGGGCAAATCTTTTTGTACACTCTGGGACAAGAGAGACAGAAAGATGTGAGGAACCTGCTATGAAGGAATAAAAAGAAACCAAGGGTAATATGGGAATGTATGGTGGAAACTCAGGAGAGGGGTGGTAGAGGAGTATTGGAATTAGAAGAATATTATAAGATGACACCGATAAAAGGAATACATCAATTGCAAAATTGTAAATACTGTGCAAATTGGAAAGAATTATTAATATGGACATATGCAGAAAAGATGACAAATGATAGTGTAAAATATTGGGGAAAGTTAACAGACAGGACAATAAAATCAGAATACTGGAATCAACTAAGAAACCAAACCTAATTAATAAATGTATTAGAACTGAAGCAAATAATTTGTGGGTAGTAGAGCCCTACTTGATTGGATTAAACCAAACAGTTCCATAGCTCAGAAAGACCTCAGGTAGGGTCGCTCCTATGGGATGGGAGCAAAAAAAACTTCTGGGAGGAGTTAAAGAAGGGCAGGAAAATCATGAATTGGGTAGAGGTCAAGCAACTATAATCAAATAAAAGAAACAGAATCATTATTATAAAAGATGATAAAAAGATGCAGAGGGAACACAAAGAAAGACCAGGATTAATATGATTGATGGCTGAATCCAGAATGGTAAATGCAACTCATGAAAAAATAGTGAGTAGAATAAGTGCAGCATTAAGGGAAGGTGGATCAGGAAAAGAGCAGAAAGAAAGGATCAAAGACCGGGAAATAATCTTGAAATGAGTAATTAGAGAGGATTAAAGACTGGGAAAAGAACATTGAAATGAATAATTAGAAAGGATTAAAGCCTGGGAAAACAATTTTGAAATGAGTCATTAGAAAATATTAAAGACTAGGAAAAGAATCTTCAAATAATTCACTAGAAAGGATTAAAGACTGGGAAAAGAATCTTAAAATAAGAAATTAGAAAGGATTAAAGATGGAAAAATGAATCTTGAAATAAGTAACTTAAGGGATCATCAGGATAAAATATGTAGAACAATAAATAAAGTAACATAACATACAAGAAGTTTCAGATTTTTGCTGGAAATGCCTATACCAATATTTTTACACTCATAGGTTCAAAGGTTCATAGGTAGGTACTAGGCTATCAGCCCAAGGGCCTAAGTAAGCCTAGCCAACAAGGTTCCCTGGCTTATGCCACCCAAGAAAGCTATTTTCCTGTGCCACTGTCGAGCAGAGCCACAGAAGTGATCCCTGGGTGTATTTCCTATTTCCCATCCACTCATCAAGATTTTTCTTGAAGAGTGCTAATGAGGAACTTTGCTTGACATAGATGGATAGCTTGTTCCAAAGGATGGGAAGTCTCTGAGACAGGAATCTATCCCTCTAGCATGTCCTGTTTATTGTGGTAATAAGGTTTAGGTCCTTAAAGTGTGTAGCTCGGAAGGATTGGGATTTCTTTATGTGTAGCATATCCAGCAGCTCTGGGTTTGACATGGCTTTATATGCTAGGCAGAGATCGCCTTGGAGCAGGCGATATACTACAGAGTAAAGCTGGAGTTTTTTGAGACGGTCAATGTAGGGCATCTGTTTGAGGCCAGTAATCCTCTTTGTGAGGTACTTCTGTGGCCTTTCCAGCTGCTGCAAATGTCTTGTGAGGTACATTCCAAAAAGGGCATTGTACTCTATGATGGGTCTAATGAGTGTCGAGTAGAGGGGAACAATTACCTCTTTTTTCCTGGATGAGAACCCTTTTGTGATGAGTGTGCCATGTAGAATGACTTCCTGACTACTGTGGTGATGTGATTATCAAAAGAGGGACTAATGTCCACCTGAGTCCCAAGGTCTTTTATCACACATTCAGTGTTAAGTAGACTGCTGCCTATGTGGTAGTTCATGGGTACAGAGTTTTTACCAAAGGGGATGACAATGCAGTTTTTGGCAATGAGCTTGAGGCCATCGCTCTGACACCAGGCATCTGTCTCAGTGAGGCCTTTCTGTAGGATGTCCACATCATTTGGGGACTCAACTATGGCTCCTAGTCTGTAGTCATCTGTGAACTTCATTAGCCAGAGGCCTTCTGTGTTTGCCTGTACTTCAGAGAAGTAGATACCAAACAGGAGAGGTCCCAAGACTGAACCCTGTGGTACTCCACTTGTCACTGGTTTGAAGTCAGATTTGGACTCTGCAACTTTTACAGTTTTACACTCAAGCAAAACTACCTAAAATGTTTCTAGGGGTCAGGGAAAAGTGCTGGAGATGTGAACGGGAGATAGGCATATGGAAATATATTTTTGGAGTTGCCCGTGTTTACAAAGGTTTCACACTAACTTCAGGGAATTAGTGGAAATAATATTGCAGGAAAATTTTACACCAAATTCAGTTGACTTCTTACTAAGCTATGTAAGACCCTCTAATAGTAACAAGATTCAACATGATCTAGTAGCATCAGTGCAAATGGTAAAAAAAGCAATCAGAAGAGAATGGAAGTCGACCCTACCCCAACAATAGACCAAGTAAAGGAACTGATAGAAATAAGTAAGCAGGAGTTAAAACCATTAGAAAAAAAGAGGTATAAATGTTATAAAAAGAAATGGATTATTTGGCAGGAAGTTATGGCAAAATTAGAACAGAGAGTAAATGAGAAAGAGAATGTGGCATGAAGGCCACTGAAAAAACGAGAGGAATGTAGAAACCATAAACTAGATGTTAACAGATTAAAACAAATCAAGTAAAGGGGGGCACACTACAGGTAAAAAATAATGTCTCGTTTTAAAAGGAATTATCTAGTTCTGGACTGTACCCTTTGTATAACGAGTTCGACAATAG
Source organism: Protopterus annectens (assembly GCF_019279795.1). Lineage (NCBI taxonomy): Eukaryota > Metazoa > Chordata > Ceratodontiformes > Protopteridae > Protopterus > Protopterus annectens. Next base: position 734,484,194 of record NC_056736.1, read on the forward strand.
TTAATATAATAATGAGCTTGGGTCACTCTCCAGATGTATATAACCAAAGCAATGTCATGATTTAGATTTAGATGCATTGAATTTTCTCCTCAAAAGATCAAGCATGGGTGTGATTAACAATATTGTCAGCGTCTGAAAAATATAAAAAGAAATGTAACAGTGCTTTGGTAATAAGGTGACTCTGATGTATAAATCTTAAAATGGACAGTTAAAAGAGGAAAGGGGGTCACCCCCAGAAACAAAGTACTGAATTTAATGCTGTGAGGTATTTTGTAATAAAGGTAAGATGAATAAAGCTGCTTTGAAAAAATACATTTTTATCTGTTGCATATTTAAAACTTTATTTGTATTTATATTACTTATTTCTTCTTTGTTTACATTTCTTAACTGGCATACAGCACTGATCCAAGCAAAGGTGTGAAAAAGGAACATGCCAATTAAAACCACTAAAAATGCATGTGATACAAAATCACAGTAGTATGTAACATTGGAAAATATAAAAATTTGCACTGGAAGGAAAACCAGTAGATTCAAGATTAGAAACTGAGTTGTGGAAATTGTTGAAAAATCCGCTACACAAGGAAGACTTTCAGCAAACTGTAGAGTGGTTAAAATCCACACAAGTAGCAGTGATAGATAAAGGAGGCATGAGTGAACTGGACCGTTTAGCTGGGATAGGAATGTATTCAAACTTTGTTCATTTTTGTAGTACTGAGCTGCGACTCTTGCTAATTTATTAATATACTTATTGTTTATTTCTTTATTAACTTATGTGCATACATTTGCTTACAAGGAACATCAGACTGGACAAGAACCCAGGATAAAAACTTTGCTGAAAATACATTGTTATACAAGCATCAGAGCATATACTTACAATGCAAATATAGCCTTCGGATGAAATGTCAATCTGCAGCCCCATCTGCCTGACTTGGTGATAGCTCAGATGTTCAAGATCCAACCTACACTTATTGAAAAAGAGTAAGGTCCTTCATTTTATACCAATATATACATTATTTACAAGAATACAAAATAAATTGTAAACATATTTACATATTTACAGTATTAATAAAGAAAACGAAAAGCACATTTCAACAAAGTTACAAATCACGTATCTATTGACCACAACTCCTTTTTCCACAACCACCACTTAATCTTTTCCACAATATTAGGAATTACCCAATTACCATTGAAAATAATTTCTGTCAATCTTTGATTCCAAATAACCCATATAATACCAAACATTTTTATCTAACTTTTTAGCATATTTTTATCCCAATCTTCATAAACTCAATATTCAGTCATATCCATATTCAATTGCTTATATCTTTTAAATTCAGTTAAAAATATATTTTCGGTTAATACTTCCCATAAGTTTTGAACTTTCTTATAATTCAATAAAACATGAGCCAAGGTTTCTAATTTCTCATAATAAAGACATGTCCTCTCACTTGCTTTTTTAAATGGCATATTAGCTTTGACTGTCAAATTATTAATCTGTAATCTCCACAAAAATTCTTGATACTCTCCATTTTTCATACACTACATTTCTTGATTTTCTAGCTCTGACCTTTTCTGTTGTTAAACTACTCCATGGATTAACATAATAATATTCTGTAATAATATTTTATACCATATTCTTCTATTTTCAACTTTTTCTATATTTAATTTCCACATTCTTATTTTTTTCTTTGTAATCTTTTACCCCTTTATTCCTCTACTCTCTTTTTTTAATTATATTAAATCACATTCCTTTTTATATTTTTCTTTAAACAATTTTCTTATACAGACATTCTTGACCCCATTAATCCATTCTAACACTCTAAATAAATTCAAAGATGCACCATATACTATTGGATTCAATAATCCCAAACCTCCCACATCCTTGTCTATGTATAATAATCCCCTCTTAACTGGACTCATTCTAGAACCACAAATGAATCTAAATATTAATCCAACCATTTGTTTTTCTATATCTCTAGGTATCATATGTATACTTGCCATATATACTATCTCCATCCATAATGAATTAATCTAATGAACTTTTTTATTATAAGATAATCTATATTTATTCAAGATAATACTCAACTTTTTAAAATCCTGTACAATTTTTATCCATTGTTCCTTAACAACTTCATTAGTTACAAAAGTTATTTCTAAACCAAAGTTTCAAAAGATATTCCTAATACCACTACTCCCAAAGTTAATCTCCTTTATCACTTCTTCAAGTCCAAATCCTTTACTTTTATTACTATTAAGACACATTCATAAACTTTGTAAACAATCATTTTAACAGTAATTTTTCCATCATTTTATTGTTTTTAGTTACTAGAATCGCATAATTTTGTATAAGACACAGTATTTGTTTATGCAATACCCTCATTTTGTATAAATATTGCCTCTATCATATTTTCATTTATTTTTATCACTATGCAATTCATAACCATGGCAACTAACACACTACTCATAGGAGATCCGTGTTTTACTCCTCTGTTCAAGTTTATTTCCTCACTTACCCATCCATTTACCAATAATTTGATATTACTATTCTTATATACTGACTGGAATACTTTCTAAATTTTTATACTCATGTTATAATTTTTGAATAAAGTTGGGGAGAACCCATTGGTGGTATATAAAAAGGACATCTGTGTTAAGACTTTGATGGAGGCCCCAACTAAGTAAAAATGATGGGAAAATGGTTAAATGTGAGCACAGTTCCCAATTCCAATTTGTTCATGAGGGATCCAGCATATATTTAGAGAATTTGGGGACTATAAGACCTAAGTTTAGATACTACTGTGATAATAAAGGCATTTGTACATGGGCAAGTGCCAAACGTGTCAATGTTTTTACATTGGGAAGACCATAAGGGCCTAAAAAATAGGATCTACCAACATCAGCTGGATATTCAGAGGGCTATTGAAAGGAATGGTTTATTCAAGTATATCAGAGATATCCCTTCACATTTTTTTTAAATTCATGGCGATAGATTATATGGCAGTGGGGTTGAGGAGAGGCCTCATTAATTTATTCTTGGAGTACAAGGAATTGAGATGGCAGATCACCTCTGTTCCTCCTGGTTTGAATGATATGATATCTGTTAGTAGTGTATTGAAATTAAAAGCTTCATTGGCTATTTAAAGATTCTCTTGTAACATCTTGACGTGTGTCTTTGTGTTTTTAGTTTGACTTCACAGTTTTGTATTTTAATAGGGGATCTTGGGTTTGTTTTCCAACTTTTTTACATGTTTCTATTGTTTTGTATTCCTGTATGTGATTTCTTTACATTCCTCCATTTTGATGTTTATATTGGTCTGCTTTATGTATGTTGCATCCTCTGCATAATTTATGCAGTTTTTATAGAAGCAATGGTTTAGTTACATTGATACATGATTTGATTATATAATTTATTTATTTTAATTAAGGTGTCAGGTGATGCATTTTATGTGTAAAAGCACTTGAATGGGAGTAATGGATCTTCTGATGAAGTCCTGGATACCTAGGACGAAAACACTTAAATCAGTTAATAAAGTTTAAGAGCCACAGTGCTATCCATGTTTTTCATTTTGTTTTTCTTGTTTCAAAATTCCCCTTAATACCTCATGATCTATTGTATCACAAGCCTTATTTATATCTCTAATCATATTTTCCCTGTATTTTCTTGCTTTATATGATCCACTATTTCCCCTAACTATCATTAACATATCCTGGCACCCACTCCCTTTAATTCCATATATACCATCCTCTAACACCTTATTTATCTTGTTTTCTATCCATATTTGTAAAATCTTCATAAATATCTTATAACCTGTATTATTTAAAACCACTGGCCTTGAATTTGTTTTCTCCCTCTTTTCTCCTTTCTTCCAAATAAATGTCATTACTACTTCAAAAATGTGTGTGTATGAAATGCCATCTTGTAACCATTCCTTTCACACACAAATAAATCTTTCTTTTTGCCAAAGTTCCATATTCTTATACATTAAATATCCTCTCCCATCCAGACCAGCAGCCAAATCAGTATTAAGTTTCTGCAGTATTAATCTGTTTATCTATATCGTTATTTATGCTTTCATTAAACTTCTTTACATTCCATTCATTGTTTCTCTTTAATTCCTGTTTTTTGACTGAATGTTTAACAAAGTGCATTATAATATTCATAATTTCATACTATTTCTTTACTATCACCCCCTTCTCATCTCTTAATTCTCTAACTCTAATTATTTCACTGTCTTCTTTAACTCTCTTTGCTAGATACGGTAAAACTTCCTCTTTTTACTTTGAACAAAATACCATTGTTTATACAACTCTTTATTTTCTCTTCATTCTTTTTGTATATCTGTGTTTCTTTCATATAATAAATATTTTAATTTCTCTCCAAAAACTCTAATATCTTATTCTGTAAAGCCAAATACTCCTGTTTTTCTTTTTATCTTAATACTTTCACCCATTTTAAATAATCTGATTTATATTTTCCTTAAATATTAACCATCATAGGTTCATAGGTTCATAGGTAGGTACTAGGCTATTGGCCCTAGGGCCTATATAAGCCTAGCCAAAAAGGTACCCTGACTTTTGCCACCCAAGAAAATTATTTTCCTTTCGAGCAGCGCCACAGAGGTGATCCCCGGGGTGAATTTCCTATTTCCCATACAATCATCAAGAATTTTCTTGAAGAGTGCTAATGAGGAGCTTTGTTTGATATAGATAAGTTGTTTGTTTCAGAGGGTGGGAAGTCTCTGGGACAGGAATCTATCCCTCCAGCATGTTCTTTTTATTGTAGTGACAAGCTTTAGGTCTCTAGCTGGGAGGGATTTCTTTAAGTGTAACATGCCTATGGGTTTGACATAGCTTTTTATGTTAGTCAGAGATCACCTCTGAGTAGGCGATATGTGACAGAGTAAAGCTGGAGTTTTTTGAGATGGTCTGCGTAGGGAATCTGTTTGAGGCTGGTAATCCTCTTTGTGAGGTATTTCTGTGGCCTTTCCAGTTGTGGATGTCTTGTGAGGTACATACCAAAATGGGCGTTGTACTCTATAATGGGTCTAATGAGTGATGAGTAGAGGGGAACAATGACCTCTTTTTTCTAGGATGAGAAACCTTTTGTGATGAGGTGTGCCACATAGAAGGATTTCCTGACTACTGTGGCAGTGTGATTATCAAAGGAGAGACTACTGTCCACCTGTGTCCCAAGGTCTTTTATCACACTTTCGGTGTTGAGTAGACTACCACCTATGTGGTAGCTCATGGGAATGGAGGTTTTAACAAAGGAGATGCCAATGCACTTTTTGGCATTGAGCTTAAGGCCATGGCTTTGACACCAGGCATCTGTCTCCTTGAGGCCCTTTTATAGGATGTCCACATCATTAGGAGTTTCGATTATGGCTCCTAGTTTGCAGTCATCTGTGAACTTCATTAGCCAAAGACCTTCTGTGTTAGCCTGTACTTCAGAAAAGTAGATACCAAGCAGAAGAGGACCCTGTGGTACTCCACTTATCACTGGTCTGAAGTCGGATTTGAAGTCTGTTACTTTCACAGTGTGGGTTCTGTCAGTGTGCCAGTTGGCAACACATCTTGTGACATAGGGATTTATATCTAGTTTAGTGAGTTTATCTATAATTCCAGAGTGGGGGATGGTGTCAAAAGCCTTGGTGAGATCTAGATAAGCTGTGTGAACCACCTTATCCTCATCTACAGCTTTGGTGACTGCTTCAAAGAAGTCTATCAGGTTTAGGAGACTTGATCTGCCTTTTACAATCCCGAATTGGGTGGGGTCCAGAGTTTGGAGATTACCAATGGTCTTTGTGTATAAGATCCATGATGATACGTTCTGTGGCCTTGCAGATCAGGCTCATTAGGCTAATGGGGCAGTAGTTCCTGCGGTCCATGGTGGCTGCCCCTTTGTGGAGTGAGATAACCATCGCTGTGCATCATTCAGTGGGCACAAAGCCTGGGTAAGGCTATGATTGAACATGGTGCTTAGGTGGGGTGCCAGTTCATTCTGCAGTTTATGTGGAATGCAGCCTGGGATGTTGTCAGATCCCATGGATGCTGTGTTCTTGGCTTTGGAGAGTGTGTTTTTTACCTGTGCAGCCGTGATTACAGGAAAGTTGCATTCTTCCGGTATAGAGATGGGCCCTTTAGGGACTGAGAGGGGGGTAAATTTAGCACTGAACCTATCTGCCAGGATGTTGGCAATATCAGTTGATTCTGTATATTTAGTGCCATTGTGCTCTAACTCAGAGCAGATCTGAGAGTTGCCACTGAGATTCTTGACATAGCTATAGAATGCTCTGTGGTTGTCTTTAGAATCAGTAGCAATTTTGTTTTCATAACTAGCTTTGGAGGATTTTATGAGGGATCTCAGCTTCTTACTGAGGCTGACCAGGGAGTTCCTCCAATCATGGGATTTTACTCTTTTTTGCAACACTTTCTTCTGTTGTAGAGTTTGTTTATGGCAGGGGACCACCAGATTGGCTTCCTTTTTTTGGAGGATAGCATATTGGTTCTGTTAGAGATAGCATGATCCATGGACTCATGTAAGTGCTTATTAAATGCATTTGTGTAGGCTTCAGCAGTCGTACAGCTATTGTCCGTCTGCATAGGTGTCATGAAGTTTGTCACTTCTGCCTTAAGAAGTGTGAAGTTGGCTTTGGAGAAATTGGTGGTTTCCCTAATGGGGGTGTGGGCGGGATGTGGATGTTTAGGATTATTAGCGTGTGGTCAGATCTGACCAATGAGGAATTGACCTCTGGTGTGGAACACCGGTTGCCCATGTTGGTAATGACCAGGTCTAGGATATTGCTGCCGCTGGTGAGGGTGTGGATAAGTTGATCCAAGGCATTGGAATTTATGAATTCCAGAAAACGTTGAGCAAAAGAGTTGGTACATGAGTAGTTTTCCCATTTAATGGTTGGGTAGTTGAAATCCCACATTAGGGTGTTGGGTTGTACCCTAATATTTTCCAGTGTATCAAGAAATGAGGTGTGGGAATCCTGGGGCATGGTGGAGGATCTGTAACAAGTTACAATTTGGATTGTGGTCTTGCCCAGAGTTAGTTGCACTTGGATAATCTCGGATGCATTATGATGAGCAACTAGCCTGGAGGTTTGGATATCCTTAATGAATATGGACACACCTCCGCCTTTAGTATTTCGGTCCAGGTTAGGTTGCCAAAAGGTGTGGTATGAATTATAGCCTGGTAATGCAGGGGTGCTCTCTCTGGAGCCTTGAACCAGGTCTCTGTCACTGCACAGATGTCGATGTTCTCCATTTTAAGGAGTGACTCGAGTGAATGCATTTTGAGGTTTAGACTTCTAGCATTGAGAAGCATTACCCTCAGATTTTGCTTGCTTGTACCTGTTAAGCTGGTGAATTTGTCATTTGAACCTTGCCTTAAAAAGGCACTATAGGGGTGGCAAGAGCCTTAGCCAGTATCCGGAATCCCAAGGGTGACAGGTGCAGGCCATCTCTGGCAAAGCATCATGGTCTGTTGATCATGTCATCCCAGACAGACAGGTACTGGATCCCCTTAGAATGACACCAGAAGCTTAGCCAATTGTTGAAGTCAATCATTTTGTCCTTGTACTGTGGTATCATTCTGGGTGATGGCAGGATGCTACTCAGGGCTAGGGACATACCTGCCTGGGCTACAAGATCAGAGATCTCCTCCATGTCTCTTTTCATGTAGTCCAGGGAGGTACATCTCAGGTCATTCACACCAACATGGACAATGACAGAGTCATATTTGTACTTGTTCTGGAGTGACCTGAGTGCATGTGTTATGTGGTGGATCCTGGCACCTGACAGGCAGCTGACAGTAACTTTCTCCTTGTTTAGCCTGGTGAATGGAACATAAGTGTGCCTGACTATAGAGTCACCTATAACTAGAGTGTTGGGTACGTTGTTATGCCTTATGGGCTGTGGTTGAGTGGCACACTGAGTTTGTGGGCTATGTGTCATTTGGGTTCTGTTGGGGGTGGAGGTTGCTTGCATTTCTGCTTTGGAGGTCTCTGTTGCTTGAGCAGATTTTTATTGAGAGCCTCCACAAATGTAGGTGTGTGTTTCATCTTTCTATGTGTGTGTTTTGGTGGTGTAAGTTTTGAGAGACTATGTGATGAGTGTGGTGTGGTACAAGTGTTTACCTTCTTCTCTTGACTGTTTAGTCCAGTCTTGGGTGAAGAGAGCTTTGCTTCCAGCTTGACTATATAAGTGCAAATCTCACAGGTTGTAGTGTTGGGTGGTAGGATTAGGGGGTTGTCTGTGTACATGAGGCAATTGCTGCATTGCCCCAAGATGCCCAGATTCATCAGGTAGACAGGAGAAAACACTGGGAGCTGACCCTTAGACATGCCTGGATAGGTACTTATTTATTAAGTACTAAAAACTGTTTTCCTCTAGACAAGTGAGGAAAGGTGAGTGCTGTAGTAAGTTGTAGCTTATTTAGTGCTTACGAGTTCTGAACAAGTGCTGAGCTCAAAAAAACAGATTTTAATGCTAAAACTAAAAACTGGCTAGTTCTAAGGCAAATTTGAAGAGCAGACTTTATGGCGTCGGGAATAGTTTAATCCTAGCTAAGCGGCGATGCATAAAGTGCATATATATATATATATATATATATATATATATATATATATATTTTTTTTTTTTTAATAACATTAGCAAATGAACAAACTGATTTAAACAAATAAACCAATTAACCAATAAAAAGCTAAATACTGAGTCCCATTCCAGCAGTCTTCGATCAGACAAGTTCTAACTGCACACTCCTGCCACTAGGGTGCAGAGAAACCTTCTCCAAAAAAAGATGGTCTGGATTAGTGCTCAAGTTATACAAACAAAGCTAGATTCAGCAGGTCTGAATTTAGTCTATGCTACAGCAAACAAGGCATACCAATTTCAGAAAGAAAATGTTCAAATAAGCAGGCACAATAAGCCTTTAACCAGAAACTCCCAGCTCAGAAGGACAAAATCTACCCTTTCTTCCCACAAGAGTGCAGACCACACATTCTTAATGTAAAATAACTGGCCCAAAGCCTGAGTGCTTAAACCAGAACTGATACACTTTTAGAATAACAGACACTAAGCCTTCAATCAGCAACTTCCAAATTAGAAGGATGTCAGCTACCTGTCCTGCCACAACAGTGCAGTCCACAAACCTTCTTAATGTAAAGCAATTAGTCTGAAACCCAAGTGCTTCAGCCAAAGGTTTAGAATAACAGTTACAATTTAATCAGGCTACTAACAAGCAGTAATAAATGCAGCAGAATAAATGCAATTAAGTACTTTAAAGAACAAGTATCAAAAGAAAAATAAATAATAAAGTAGGAAGAAACACAATTACAGTAAAAGCAGATGAATAAAGTGCAATATTTTATATAACAATAGAAAATGAGCAAACTGATTTAAACAAATTACCCAATTAACTAGTAAAAAAGCTCAAATCTGAGCCCTGTTCCAGCATTCTTCAGTCAGACAAGTTCTAACTGCACACTCCTGCCACTAGGGTGCAGGGGAACCTTCTCGAAAAGAGATGACCTGGATTAAAGAAAACTAGATTCAGGATGCCTGAATCTAGTCTATGCTACAGCAACCAAGGCATACCAATTTCAGAAAGAAACAGTTCAAATAAGCAGGCACTATAAGCCTTTAACCAGAAATTCCCAGCTCAGAAGGGCAGAATCTAGCCTATCCTCCCAGAAAAGTGCAGACCACAAACCTTCTTAATGAAAAATAACTGGCCTGAAGCCCAGGTGCTTTAACCAGAACTAATACACTTTTAGAATAACAGACACTGAGCCTTCAATCAGCAATTCCCAACTTAGAAGGATGTAAGCTACCTGTCCTGCCACAACAGTGCAGACCACAAACCTTCTTAATGTAAAACAACTGGTCTGGAGCCCAAGTGCTTAAACCAAAAGGCTTAGAGTAACAGTTTTTCATGCCAACTAATCTCATTAATCCTTTTAATCCCTTTTGAAAATTTTGTATACTCATTATTCTCCTCAGTTTCTGTCCATATAACCAGTGATCTGGAAATCCTGTCTGAACTTTCTCTTCTATCTTAAACTTTATATTATCAGACATTACAAAATAATCAATCTCAGATCTGTTATTACCTCTCCTATATGTGGCTTTATTTGAATTCCATAGCCTTTGTGATGCCCATGCACTGGCCCAGTAATCATGGAGCCTCAATCCTCATCACTAACACCAGTGAGTGGTGTCCACATTGGGAAGAGTAACAAATACACACACACAGTAAAGTACAATTTCCCTTAAGAGCACACAGAGATCACAGTCAGTCTGGAGCTGGTTTCTCCCTTTCTCTCCAGATCCCCAGTAAGACTCCCCCACTGGCACAGCTATAGGGTACAGATCTCATCCGAGTAGTCAAGCCAAAACCTGCAGTCCCCCCTCTGTCTGACCAGTGCTTTGTGCCCCTGGCCAAGTAGCTGACACACAAGCACTTTCAGATTTGGTTTATATACCAACACAGACACTCCTGGGGAAGGCTGGCACATGTTCTTCAGCTATGCTCCCCCCTGCCAAGCTATAAGGTAGTAATCAGTGCCACCAACTACTCTTATCAGCTACTAAAATGGCCCTTACCAAAGGGTGCTTAATTATTACTGTGCAATATTATTATCCAATTAGTAAGTGTGATGAACAGCAAGACTTATTTGGAGTGGTTTTGTACAGTATCACTATATACATGCACTGTACTCTAGAGCTTAAATTATCTTTACACAAAACAGCCACAGTTGAAATGTTTAAAAATATTTAATAATAAATAATAAAAACACAAGACAAATCTCCTCAGTTCAACACAGTGCTAGTCAAGAGTTCAGAAATCACAGGAAAATGCTTAAAATAATACTGTAGAACAGTCAGACATAAATATAGAAACCAGCTAGACTAAATCTGACTAACTTCCTATCTAACTAAGAGCAATCACAGTTCTAAATAAACTTACATATAGAGCAAAGGCAGAGTACTGGTGAGTGATGCCCAGACAAAATCCAAAATGCTCTGATTCTCTCTCTCTCTCTCTCTCTGAGAAAGTCTTAAAAATAATACATCACTGCTGACTCATTTTAGATTGCATCATTCTTCTCTGGTTCCCAGGCTAACAGAAACTCAGAGTTTTAATATTTTTTTGATCTTGCACCTGGCCAGGAAACTACAGCAATAAATGACATTATATATGTAAAATCTAGCAATTAACTCTGGTCTCAACACAATAGAAGGAATTTCTCAGTCCAGACATTATGTCTCTGAGCTTTGAGATCAAACAGGCATTTCAGTTTTCTTCCAGCAGAGTGCACTGTGGTTACCTTTTTTGAAGTTCAACATTTAACACAGTTTTCTTATATTTAAGAGGACACACCTGTGGATTATATCATATTTACAATGACATAGAATTATCTACAAAATTCTATCTAGCTAGGCTGGCAGCCTTCACATATCTTCACATCCCCCCCCCCCCCCAGAGAACTCAAGCTAGTTTTTCAAGTGACCCTTGAGAAATGTTTCTTGAGAGAATTATGTATATCTGAGTACACCTTACCCCATTCGCTGTCTTGAGAGCACATCTGCACTGGCGTTGCTAACCCCACTGGGGTGCTGCACTGACATATATGCTTGCAACCCTAAACTCCATCTTAGCAACTTGGCATTTTGCTGGTTGGCTCAGTGTAACCATGTTAGGGGATTGTGATCTGTAACTACAGTGAATTTTCTTCCATACAGATAAGGCTGAAGTTTCTGTAGTGTCCACACTATGGCTAGACATTCCTTTTCTGCAGCTGCATAGCATCCCTGCATGGGTTGAAGCCTATGACTGAGATAAACCACTGGGTGCTCTTCTCCCTCTGAAGAAATCTGACTAAGTATAGCCCCCACCCCAAGGTTTGAAGCATCCACCTGCACAACAAATTGTTTGCTGTAATCTGAGCTGGCTAACTCAGGGGGTCCTCCCAAAGCTTCTTTAAGCTTCTGGAATTCCTACTCACATGCTGTGGTCTACACTACCTTATCTGGCTTGCTTTTCCTTCTCAGGTCTGTGAGGAGAGTAGCTATGGTAGTATAACTGTGGGCAAACTTTCTGTAGTACGCTGCTCTCCCTAAGAATGCCCTGATCTGCTGTTTGGTAACAGGTGCAGGCCATGCCTGAATGGCTTCCATTTTGGCAGGTTCTGGCCTGATCTTACCACTCCCCACTCTACATCCCAGCTAGGAGACTTCTTCATACCCACCTGACATTTTCTGGGCTTAATGGTCAACTCTGCCCTCTGTAGTCTGCCCAGCACTTCCCTGACATGGTGAAGGTGCTCTCACCAGAAATGGCTGTAAATGGCAATATCATCTAGGTAAGCAAGGGTAAACCCTCCTGCCACTGCTAGGATATGATCTACCAGCCTCTGGAAAGTCGCTGTGGCATTTTTCATCCCCAAGGGCATCTTTGTGAACTCATACAAGCCAAAAGGAGGCACAAAGGCTGACCTCTCTCTAGCACTGGGAGTCAAGGGCACCTGCCAGTAACCCTTGGTAAGATCAATGGTGGTAAGATACTTAGCCCCACCCAGCTGCTCTAGGGCTTCATCTGACCTAGGCATGGGGTAAGCATCTGACTCTGTGTGACTATTTAATTTCCTGTAGTCCACACAGAAAGGTGTTGCCATCCTTCTTTGGCACCAGCACCACTGGGGAGGCCTGAGGACTGTTGGACTCTTGAGTTATCCCTAGTTCCAACATCTCCTGTATCTCCTCCCTCAGAGTCTGTTTGACTCTGTCAGGCACCCTATAAGGGGCCTGCCTAACAGGCCTTTGGGGTCCTGTATCCACCTGGTGCTGCACCAGGTGGGTGTACCCTGGTTTCCCAGTGAACATGTCCCAAACTCCTGTAACACTGCTCAGATTTCTCAAACCTGGGTAGGAGGTGACTGCTGGGACATTGCTACCCCTTCCACTGAAGTGTCAGTCCAAGCCTCACTGAGGAGATCAGTCACCAGAACTCCCTCAGGCTCCTCCTGCAATCCACTGCAAATACTCAATACAAGGGCCTCCCTATCATGGCAAGGTTTTATCATGCTAACGTGGTACAATTTGTGCTCCTGACTCCTGCCTAGCAGTTCTACCATGTAGTTAACATCACTTACCTTTCTTATCACCTTGTAGGGTCCCTCCCAGGCTGCTTGCAGCTTGTTGTGTCTGACAGAAATGAGAACCATTACCTGCTGCCTTACAGCATACTCTCTAACTCTAGCATTCCTGTCATACCAGACTTTTTTTCTGCTGTTGGGCTTCTGCGAGGTTCTCCTGGGCCAAGCCCATGAGTTCCCAGAGCCTTGTCTTGAGGTTTAGGACATATGCCACAACAGACCCCTTGTGAGATTCACACTCACCCTCCTAATCATCTCAAATTAAATCTAGAGGTCCCCTCACCCTATGTCCATACAGCAACTCAAAGGATGAAAAACCTGTGGATTCCTGGGGAACCTCTCTGTAAGCAAACAATAGATGGGGCAAATATTTGTCTCACTCCCTCTTAAACTCGTCTGCAAATGCCCATAGCATGAACTTGATTGTAGAGTTTAACCTCTCAACAAGACCATTAGTCTGGGGATGGTAGGGGATGGTATTCAGGTGATTCACCCCACAGTACTTCTACAGACAAGCCAGCATGTCTGAAATGAAATTGGCACCTCTGTCAATCAGTATTTCTTTTGGGAAATCTACTCTGCTGAAAATCTCTAACAAAGCATTTGCCACCTTTTCTGCCTCAATGGAGGACAATGCCACTGCCTCATAATATCTTGTACCACAATCTAGTACCACTAAGATATACTTTTTTCTCTGTGGAATGTAGGGTACTCAGAGGCCCCACACTATCCATAGCTACCCTCTGAAATGGCTCCTCAATCACAGGCAAAGGCATCAAAGAAGCTCTCACCTTGTCTCCTGCCTTGCCTTCCTTTTGGCAGTGCAAACAGGTCCTGCAGTACCCAGTTACATCTCTGGAAATTCCAGGCCAACAGAAGTTCTGCATAATACATCTCTTTGTATGTTTTATGCCCATATGACTGCAAAGGGAATATCATGGGCTATGGCTGGAAGTGCCAGACGGTAGGCTCTAGGCACTACCAACTAATGTATCCTCTCAGCTTCTAGCCCACCCTCAGGGGTCCACTCTCTATACAGTAACCCTTTGTCCTAGTATTCAGATTCCCCCTTCCCTTGAGAATCAGGTGCCTTACTAGCTACCTGCCTCAGGCCTTGTAATTTAGGGTCTGAGAGCTGAGCCTGTCTGCAAATCAAAAATAATCTTCACATTTCAACATAGTGCTAGTCAAGAGTTCGGAAATCACAGGAAAATGCTTAAAATAATACTGTAGAATAGTTAGACATAAATATAGAAAACAGCTGGACTAAATCTGATTACATTCTATTTTTAAGAGCAATCACAGTTCTAAATAAACTTACATACAGAGCAAAGGCAGAGTATTGGTGAGTGATGTTCTTCAGACAAAATCCAAAAATGCTCTGATTCTTTCTCTCTCTAAGAAAGTCTTAAAAATAATACATCACTGCTGACTCATTTTAGATTATGATTTTAGATTACATCATTTTTCTCTCGTTCTCAGGCTAACAGAAACTCAGAGTTTTAACATTTATTTGATCTTGCACCTGGCCAGTAAACTGCAGCAATAGGTTCACAGGTTCATAGGTAGGTACTCGGCTATGGGCCCAAGGGCCTAAGTAAGCCTAGCCAACAAGGTTCCTTGGTTTACGCCACCCAAGAAAGTTAATTTCCTGTGCCCCTGTCGAGCAGAGCCACAGAAGTGCTCCCCGGGGTGTATTTCCTATTTCTCATCCACTCATCAGGATTTTACTTGATGAGTGCTAATGAGGAACTTTGCTTGACATAGATGGGTAGCTTGTAAGACATTATATATGTAAAATCTAGCAATTAACTCTGGTCTCAAAACAATAGAAGGAATTCCTCAGTCCAGACATTATGTTTCTGAGATTTGAGATCAAACAGTCATACAATGCTTGACTTATCAGCTTTCTTCCAGCAGAGTGCACTGTGGTTAAATTTTTTGAAGTTCAACATTTACCACAGTTTTCTTACATTTAAGAGGACAAGCCTATGGATTATAATCATATTTACAATGACATAGAATTATTTACAAAATTCTATCTAGCTAGGCTGGCAGCCTTCACATATCTTCACAGCCTTTAACCTCCACACCTTATAATTTCTTTCATAACTTTTTTATCCATGTTATCATTCCTCTTTATTTTCCTTTTCCTTAAATCACAATTAATGCCTCCCTGTTATATCAGAGAACACTTAAAATAGCGAATGTTGTTTTATCGACTACTTTAAATTGAAACTGCAAAAAAATCACTAGGCCATTTTCGGGACTTTACCATTTCCTCCACTGTGGTGCAATCTCAGAGCTGGTATCGGGTATGTGATGGGTGAAGCCCCCCCACACACTTTATTTTGTGTTTGGGTTTTTTTTTTTTTTTTTTACGGAGCAGCGGTTTTTGCCGTTTCGATTTTTAAGGGTTGATTAAACAATGTTCGTTATTTTAAGCATTTGCTGTTATATTTATTTATTTATTTATTTGCATTTGTTTACTGGGAAATTCCGACTGGACACAGGTCCTTTTTCAGTGGAGGTCCGGGGAGAAAAGCTCCACAGAAAGACATGGTAGATGGGAAAACAATAACAATAAAGGTATGTATACAGTAGAATTGATCATGACATGGAGTAATACAGGAGCAAAATCGGTACAATTGAGTAGTAAGCTCTAATTATAAACATTGAGAAATAAGAAGTAAAACACAGAGCTACAAATGTTCTAGACAGTGACTAGATAACAATAATAACTGACTAAAGATAACTAAATCCTGGAAGGATTAACAAGCAGTGAGTAATCTTCAGTTCAGTTTTATAATGATAGAGAGGATATAGAGGGAATATAGACCCCAATTAACATCTCCTACTATTATAATATCCATATTGACTGTTACATAATCAGATATTTCTCTAAATAATGTTTATATGCATAAATTGCAATAATTCTGTAAACTTTCCTTTCCCATCTAAAATCTACCTTTGTTAGCCTTCCCACTTTAACTAAAATGAAATCTAACATTGAAATGCCAACATTATATGGTATCCCAAGACTTGATTGTGTTTCATTTCCTATATTCCAAATTATACCCCTTTCCACAAATTTTCTGTTTCTACTCTCATCTTTTGTCACTCCCCTTACATCTTCTAATACTATTATATCCACCTCACAATTATTACACCATTCCAAAATACCAATTCTTCTAACAAAATTGTAATACTGTTAACATTAACTGATAATATTCTAAGATTATTTGAATCTCTTCTTACACTGAATGAAATTGTTGTATTGTTCTACCCATTTCTCCCTTTTCATGCTTGAATCCTATACATTCCTTTTTCTGTCTTTTACCCTTTTACCTATAGAATTCTTTTTTATAACTTTCCAATCAATTTCTTTCTCATCACTTACATCTGATTCTATTTCAGGCTGTCCTTCTGTTAGTTCATTTACTCCCACATTTTGTATTTCCTCAGATGTACTCAAACCATCTTCTTTTTGATTTGTATCATGTGAGTTTGGTTCCTTATTCTCAGCTTCCTTTCCTTTTTCTACATTACGTTGTTTGTCACCTTCTTCCAATTAACTTTTCTACCATTTCATTTTTATTAACAGTACATCTTCCTGCATCATTTGGTTGGCCCCAGTATTGAACTACTGCTATATTTCCATGCACATTTCTCATACTTGGAATATGAGCAATTTTATCATTCCCTATTTTCAAAATAATATTGTATTCCCAAGCCCTGATCCATAAACCTCTATTATCAAAAATTTTACTTCAGAACAACATTTTTTAAATAAATAGTCTTTTACAGTTTTTTTATCAGTCCTTGTATGAAATTGAATATTTGCTTTATTTTGAGTCTCTTGAAAAACGCTTGAGCCACTTATTGATTCCATGGATACATGTCTCTTTTTCTTTCAAATGTTGCCAAGAAAGTCTCTTAACCCATAGCAGTTTTAAAAAATAAGTCATAATATGTCTCATTTTTAATCAAAATAAAAGCTTTTGCCTCTTGAGCTTTTGGACCTAAAGGTACCCAGATTTCATACACGTCCAGTGTTTTTTCTGCTGTAACCCGTAACCTTACCATGAACTTCTGCTACTACATGCTCTATTTCTTTTTTGTTTTCTTTCTCTTTCTCATTCACACTCTTCCTTACAACATCCACAAATGAAATCTTCTCTAAACTGCTTTCTTCTTATTCCCTAATCTTATTCATCACCTCCCCCCATGATAGCTAATTTCCACTCTCCAGTTACTTTTCATTGAACAACTAATATAATAAATCATGCTGCAACCCCTTCCTCTTTCTGTATCTCCTTCTCTGAAGGTTCAAACATTTTTGCTTGAAACAGCTCCTCAGAGTCTGCATACAAGCACATCAAATGTCTTCCTTCTCCTCCAGCATTCGCCTCCCCTTCTGTGATACTTTCCTCCATAATTTGCGACGCTCTCCCAGCTGCCACTGTGCTAGGAATGGAGTGTAAACACATAAACACTTACTGGCCATACAGACTACAAGCGTAGTAGTGATAAAGTAAGTTCCCCAATGTCCTGGACAAATTTCCCCTAGGTTGTATGAATACCACATGCTGGTCTCCCCTAAAAAGAGGCCAATGGCCTTGTGGGACTATTCTGGTCAAAAAAGTGAAAATAAGTAAAAGATAAATAAATGAGTCAAAAGCACAGACATTAGAAACTGCTAAGATGAGGTAATAGAGGCAGAGAAGAAGCTTGTTAAGGCTATTGATAGCAACTCATGTAATATGGCCTGGATTAACAAGGGCTTGTCTGGAGCTGCAGACCACTATGTTTAAAGTTAGCCCTGCTGCTTCTACTCCCAGTTTAGCTTGGAATTTTCTGCTGTTGGTCATTCTAAATAAATAGGCTCCTTATAGGTTCATAGGTAGGTACTAGGCTATTGGCCCTAGGGCCTATACAATCTAGCCAAAAAGTTACCCTGGCTTTCGCCACTCAAGAAAATTATTTTCCTGTGCCCCTGTCGAGCAGAGCCATAGAGGTGATCCCCATGGTGAAGTTCCTATTTCCCATCCAATCATCAAGGTTTTTCTTGAAGACTGCTAATGAGGAGCTTTGCTTGATATGGATAGGTAGTTTGTTCCAGAGTATGGGAAGTCTCTGGGACAGGAATCTATCCCTCCAGCATGTTCTATCTATTGTGGTGACAAAGTTTAGGTCCCTAGAGTGTGTAGCTCGGAGGATTGGGATTTCTTTAAGTGGAGCATGTCCAACAGCTCTGGGTTTGACATAGCTTTGTATGTTAGGCAAAGATCGCCTCTGAGTAGGCGATATGCGATGGAGTAAAGCTCGAGTTTTTTGAGACGGTCTACATAGGGCATCTGTTTGAGGCTGGTAATCCTCTTTGTGAGGTGTTTCTGCAGCCTTTCTAGTTGTTGTAGATGTCTTGTGAGGTACATACGAAAAGGGGCATTGTACTCTGTAATGGGTTTAATGAGTGATGAGTAGAAGGGAACAATGATCTCTTTTTTCCTGGATGAGAAACCTTTTGTGATGAGGTGTTCCACGTAGAAGGATTTCCTGACTGCTGTGGCAATGTGATTATCAAAGGAGAGACTACTGTCCACCTGTGATCCAAGGACCTCCTCATAATTTTCATCTCTAGACCCATAAGGTTATGAACCAGCACTGCAATTAATAGAATCTCTGACAGAACCAGTATAGACAGTAGGAAACAGAATTCCTCCCTAGTGGACTGAAGCAAAATAGAAGCATATTGTCTTAATCTGGTAAACAGATGGTATATGCTGCCAGGTCAGGTGTTTAAGCATTACAGCTCTGCAGATCACAGAGCAGTCAGTGTTATTTTAGGCATATAACTTCCAAAAGAATCTTGATCTCTGTTATTCATGTAACAGCAGAAAACAGATTATAGTATATCTGTCCCATGCATAAAAAATGCTACTTATGTGTTTGAAAGAGCCACATATCATAGTAAGCCGATATATTTGTTTTCTAACCTTCAAAGGTGTTTGAGGGTGCCTTACAAAGTAGCAACATGAATCTGATAGAAATACAAACATTTAATTGGCTATATAAACCATTATGCAGCTAAGCATTTATGTTTAGCAATTATTTCTCAAATATACACCACCTGACCTTGGTATTAGAAACAATTTAAGTCAAATATGTGGGTTACTGGAAATTGCTGTATGCTTATGTAAACTACAACAATAATAGAAAAACTAGAACCATGTTGTAACTACTACAGCAGGAAATATATTAAAATGGCAAACCACTGAGCACGTCTTAAACTTTCAGAATTATGTGGAAACCGAAGCACAGTGCTCAGTTTTTTCAGACTGCTATCGTTATTACTTGCTAGAGATTTTGTAACTGGGCACAATCAAAATAGAATAGTTGTTATGCATTTGTAAAAGTAGCTCAGTCTGCACTTTTGAAGTGTTTGTATTCATGTTTATTATGGAATCTTCCTGGTGCTTCCTCATATAAATCTGCAAAGTGATCAGAGGAAACAACATACTAATTTCAGACTTGGGGTGGATGTCTTCTAAGCATCCTTGAGCTGCAAATGAACCTGAGGTTAACTACAAGGTATAGGTACATCAAACCTCCTTTGCGCAGATCAGCTGCAGTTTTCCATTGACAGGAGCCATTGCTTGTTTATATAGCTGAAGTAGAAAATGAGAACCTAAGAAGAGGAATCAGAAGCATATCAGCTGTTGGTGACACCCTCATTCTATATATCTTTGACACTTAGCTGTTAGAGGACCTTTACTCTTTGCCTTGTTGTTATAGTTCATAATGATTGTGATTGTTTTGCTAACTACACTGCGGTGGTGGTGCTGCGATAGCGTTGTCACCTCACAGTAAGACGTTGTCCTGTTCGATTCTCAGCTAGAGCGTCTTCTGTGTGGAGACATGCGTGAATGGGCGTACCTTCGTTGAAGGTTGTGCATTAGGGCTGGCAACTCGGCATGTAAAAATCTACTGTCAATCATTAGCGGACCGGAGTTCCGCTGTGGCGACCCCTAACCGGGAAAAGCCAAAAGACACAACAACAGCTCATGATCAAATATGATGCGTAATTTATTTACGCTTACAGCACTCGTGACTCTGGTTGTAGGGGATGGCCAGTAGGTAGACATGCTTAATTTTAGTTTCCACGTGTTTATACCACTTGTAACTCTGATCATAGGGAATGAACGGTAGATAGACATGCTTAATTTTAGTTTCCACGTGTTTATACCACTCGTGACTCTAGCCATAGGGATGGATGGTAGATAAACATACTTAATTTTAGTTTCCAGGTGTTTACACCAGTCATCACTATGGTTGTAGGGAATGAGCAGTAGGTAGATGGACATTTGGTGTTGTACTTTAGGATGACAGTCTGAAAACAAACCCAGTAAACAAAGGATAAGTAAGTAAAGGAAAACATCACATAAATGGTGGTGGATGAGGTTCTGCTGACAAGCCACATGACTTCCAAATATTTAAACCTTGTAAGTTCCACTAATGTGCTCCATTTTCTCCTATAGTGTTTGATTGCATTTACCTGAAAACCATCACGGAAACCCAAATCTATACTAGAAAAATGAGAAATTATTATAAATTTGCAGTTTGTGTGATGGATGACTTCAGTGCAGGCAAACTGCATGTGTCAGTGCCTTTTTTTAGAATCAGTTAGAGTGGGAATGTTTTTCTCTGTCCCAGTTACAGTAATGAGGTAAGACAAGCCTCACAAATACATGTTAGGTCCATTGCTTTATCACTATTCGCAAATGTGAGAACAAGTGCAATTCCATCTTCTCATATTCTGTAATTTATCCACTTTCCTAAGTAACTGCACATGATGTCATTTTTGTCTGACAAGCCTGTGGGCATTTAATAATATAACTTTTATTGTCAGAAATGCTTATGGCTCCATAAAATATTAAAAAGTGTAATTTCCCAAAGCCATGAAGTCGTGCTTCCATTGTATATTCCATTGTATAAATCATTAATAAAACCTCTCTTGGAATATAACAGTATTTTTGTTCCTTTAGGACTCAACTCAGGAGTGCTGTCTGATTGTGTTAACTTGCTGATATTCATATGTATATGTACATATAGATATGTGTATGTATATATATATGTATATATGTATATATGTGTATGTATATGTATATATGTATATGTGTCACTTGCAAATCACTTGCAGATCGCTAAAGCGAATAACTGCTGGTGAAGCACTATTCTCTTGTGCCATAGCCAAGTTATGGAACTCCCTCCCACCCACAATTACCTCCGTACCATCATGCACCCAACTTCAAAACTTTACTAAAAGTGCACCTAAAAACATGCTGTCTATGCCCTTGCAACTCCCACTCAATATCACCCACCCCATCCAACCACTACCTTTCTTTCCACCCCACTAACTACCTTGATTATAGCAAGCTCAGCTGCTCATAAGCCTAGTACTTATTATACAGCAGGAACTTCTCATTGTAACATTTGTTAATGTCTGTCATGTACTTCGCAGATAAAGATTCTGGTTGTCTACTGATGTACTATGTTCTTCATCTGTAAATATGTTTGTAATTAATTGCTATATGTTAATCAAATTGTTAATCGCTATGTAATCCAATGTAACTACTGTCTGTTCATTTTAACTGTGGAGCTTTTCTCCCCGGGCCTCTGCTGAAAATGGACCTACGTCCAGACGGACACTCCCAGTCAACAAATGTAAATAAGTAAATAAATAAATAAATATAGTCAGACAAGTGCAAGTTGAGGGAATCAAATCTTGGACCACAGGAAGCACCTCGTTACTTCATCCTTCATGTCAGATAGATAGACAGGTGTTTTTACCTATAAGATATATAATGTACGAGGGTTAGTATATAGATGGACAGATGGAGAAAGAGAGAGAGAGAGAGAGAAATAAATAAATAGCTATATAGCTAGATAGAGGGATTAATAACACTGTCACTATATGCTTTTAAGTATAGCTTTAGAACAACAGGATTATGTAAGCGCTTTCTGGATATAAAAAAATCCGTTCTTTATCATAGTGACATATATAATCCTACTAAATCAAAATATGCATGCAGACTGTTGTAAAGTTGCCATTACAGCACGGTTCATAGGTCCATAGCTGTATACTAGGCCATTAGGCATACCTCTCAATTGTCCAGATTTTTGCCTCATATTTTTGGGGTGTTCCTCATAAAATGTGTGGTTTTCTGGCAAATCACTGGGATGATCTGAGGTTGACGTCTCCAGATAATAACACATATTTGAGTTTTAGACTTCAAATCCCTACAGAAAATGTATGTTGACACAATCCCTGTCACTCTAGCAACTTAAAATCTGTCCCTATTTTGGGCCTTTGTCCCCCCATTTTTTTTCAGTTTTTGTCCAGATTTCTTGCACTAAGAGGGTGAGAGGTATGCCACTAGGTCCTTTATAAGACAAATATGTCCCACAAGTTATGTTTTAGACTTTTATATAGGGGTGATTTGTTGGTTATGACATAGTTACTGACTGCTTTTTCCATCAGAAACTTAGATGTCAGACCAGCTGTGAATTTTTGATTTCCCATCCAGTGGTCCAAGTTATGCTTAAATGGGGTTTGGGAGGGACTTTGTTTCACATGGAAGGGGAGCCTATTCCAGAGAATGGGAATTCTCTGAAATACGTATATGGCTTTCTAATATGTCCTATTTATGTTGCAAGCAAAATTTAGGTCTTTAGATCTAATAGTTCTGATGCTGTTTGTTTTGCAGATGTACAAACGGTTTATTAGAGAGGGACCCAGGGATTCCTTATATGCCAGGCATAGATCACATCTCAGATGCAATCCACATAGGGCATTGTGTTTTTGCCCTGTACTCTTTTTGTAAGGAACATTTATGGATGCTCCAGTTGTTGCATGCATCTAGTCAGGTACATACTGAAGGGGTCATTATACTCAGTGATGGGTCTGACGAGGGCTGAGTATAGTGATATGGTGACTTCCCTGGACCTAGATACCATGCCTTTACTTATAACCCAAGTAAAGTTTTTCTCATTACCTTGGACACGTTGGTCAAAGGCCAGGCTCCTGTCCTCATGGGTTCCCAAATCCATTTCTAGTGGGTCAGCTCTTAGAGGTGTTTTATCGATGATGTAGTTTTTTCCTGGTGGCTAACTTAACAAAAGGTACTACAATGCATTTTTTGGCATTAAATTTTAAGCCATGGCTTTGGCACCAGTCATTTGTCTCTGATGTTTGCATCTTGGGGGGGGGGGGGGGGATTCTGTGACTGCTCCCAGTTTTGCAATCACCTGTGAACTTAGTCAGCCAGAGGCCTTTGCCATTGGCCTTGACTTCAGTGAAGTAGCTGTTGTCTCTCCTATCCTAACTTCTGGAGTCCTATCTGTGAGCCATCTGACTATTCAGTACATTATATTCAGTACATTATATAGGGGCTTATATACTGCGGTGGTGGTGCTGCGGTAGCATTGTTGCCTCACAGTAAGACGATGTCCTGTTCGATTCTCAGCTAAAGCATCTTCTGTGTGGAGACATGCATGAATGGGCGTACCTTTGTTGAAGGTTGTGAGTCAGGGCCGGCAACTCGGCACATAAAAGTCTACTGCCAATCATTAGCAGACCGGAGTTCTGCTGTGGCGACCCCTAACCGAGAAAAAGCTGAAAGACACAACATATAGGGGCTTATATATATAGGGGTTTATGCCTAATTCCATAAGTTTGTTAATAGTGCCCGAGTGGAGTATTGTATCAAATACCTTAGCCAGTTCAAGGTGGCTGTATGCATCATTTTACTGTCATTTATTGCCTTGGTGACCTTCTTAAAGAAGTCCACCAGGTTCAGTAGGAATGACCTTCCTTTGACAAAGTCAAAATGGGATGGATCCAGTGCCTGCAGGTCTCCTATGTCTTTGTTGATCAGCTCCATGATAATTCCTTACATTCCTTTGCATATAAGACTAGTCATACCGATGGGTCTGTAGTTTCCGGACTCTATTGATGGTCCTCCCTTATGAAGTGGGATAACCGTCACAGTATTCCATTCCCATGGCATGAAGTCTGTTTTGAGACTGTAGTTAAATAGTAGCTCCAGTGGCCTTGATATACCATATTTTAGACTATTCACAAGGCATTCTGGGATATTACAGGCCCTATTCTGGGATATTACAGGCCCCATTGAGAGTACATTATTGGCCTTAGTGAGCACACCCTAGGCATGCATTTTATTTATAGTTGGAGGGGTTATGCTTGAAGGTATTTCTTAGGGGTTGGCTGGGGGTGAGTGAGGGGTTAAGGTGGAACTGAATATGTCAGCCAGCAGATTTGCTGTATTGCCTGCCTCAGTGTATATGGCACCAATAACCACTAGTTCAGCAAACTGTTGTGTGCTGCCTTTGAGATTTCTGACACAGATGAAGACCATACATGTCTTTTGCCTTGAAGCCTAACCTGACCTCAAAATTGGCTTTATTGGACTTAGCCCTTTTAGATGTCTGTTTAAGATGATGAGTACTTATTTTTATGGGGGTTACACTTCCTGATTTTAGCCACAAATTATTTTTCATTTTGTTATATAACCTGTTGGGATGTCACCAGGGTAGTTTGTTTTTGGAGTTAGTTTTGGGCTTAGTTCTAGTAGGTACAGCAGCCTCTATACTTCCATTGGCATGGCTGTACAGAGATTATGTGAACAATTGTGCATAGGCTGCTGTGTTCTCTGGGTTTGGAGGGGCATTGGATTTTGATAGACTATTGCGTAATAAAAGGTAATTTGCCTTGGACTAGTTCCTAATTGTTACTGGGGTTACCAAGTTGATTTTGATTTTGAAGAAGACAGCTTTATGGTTGAACTTTACCTGGGAGGACATGACATGCTGGAGGCACTACAGATATACCAGGTAGTTGCTACAGTTTATACCCTGCACAGAGTGCTACAGTGCTCGGGTATTAGTTTAAAAAAAAGAGAGAAAATTAATTTTACTTTTAAACTGTAGAAAAATGCTTCCTACATTGTAGCAATAATTGGTTATGGGGATGGCGAGACCTGCTGATGGTAAGTCTGAGAGGTGGGCAGAGGTCTACCATACGTAATTTGTAAAATATGGAGACAGTCAGGAAGGTTGCGTACTCATTACTGAGTAGGGAGTTTGTGGCAGAAAAGACCAGACCAATATGGGTGCGGTGGTCAGAAACATTTGTCAGAAACATTGAGGAACGTGATTTAATTGTTTGCCTTTTGTGAAACTTCTTTTTATTGTTTTTATTTACACTTTGTTGATAACTGGGTTAGTCCCACATGGTCAGTTGCCTCTTTTCAGGGGAAAGCCAAAGGGATGTTCATACTGATTAGAGGAAATTTGGCCAAGGCATCAGGAAACCTCCACTTCTCTTTCGGATTCCATTTTTCTGTGGCCGGACGTACAGTGGCTGTGGAATGGAGTGGAAAGGTGTCACAACTCATGTTGCTTCTTCTTCAGACATACAAGTTGTCTGCTTGCTGATGGTGATTTGATTGATGATCATTTGCAGTCACTGACTCTGGACAATAAACTTTTAAATTATAATGCTGCTTCATAGAGTCAGATTATATCTCTCAAATGTACAGATTTTCACAGAATGTCTAGATTTTTGCCTCATATTTTTGGTTCGTTTTTCATAAAACTGGTTTTCTGGAAATTAGTGGTAAATCATTAAACATTAACGTTGGAAAATAATGGCAAACATTTGAGTTTCAGACTTCATATCCTTCAGAAAAGTCATACTAATGCAAATCCTATTATTCTATCAACTTTCCATGTTTGTAAGACCAATATTTAAAA
This sequence comes from Protopterus annectens, assembly GCF_019279795.1. Classification (NCBI taxonomy): domain Eukaryota; kingdom Metazoa; phylum Chordata; order Ceratodontiformes; family Protopteridae; genus Protopterus; species Protopterus annectens. The sequence goes on from NC_056736.1 coordinate 734,510,191, forward strand.
ATTGTACCTATTTTTGGGGCTTTGTCCCACTTTTGTTTATGTCCAGATTTCTTGGTCTAAGAGGTTGAGAGGTATGATAATGTTGGAGCCTAAATTGGAATTTTGGAGGATATAAGGTCAGGCGTTCTTAGAACTCCTAGTTCTGAGCATTCTGTTTTTTGTTTTTTTTTTATCAGTGGAATAGTGTTTGGAGTAGGATGCTATATTATATGCATATTCAATTTTATCATATGCTAATGCTGCCTCTAGAAATGCATCTACTCCATGTGCTTCATCTCTTAGTGCTACATATATGCCTGTGGCTTGTGTTCAATCTAAAAAGAAAATTTCCACTGACAGTTTGATTTGGGATTCCATAATTACTTCATTTGGGTGTTTCTATTAAGGATGTGAGAGCTTTTATCGATATCACTAAAGACACATTATGTGACATTAATTCTGAATCTTCTTCGATTGCAGAACATTGTTTTATGTAATTGTGAACTAATATAACTGTGCTCTCCTTGGAGTGACATTTTTTTATCTAAATATTCTCTGTAAGCATAGGTTGTTTTGTGGTTTCATACAGTGGATATTTCTAGAAATTATATTAAGACACTTTTTTCCATCTGCTTGTTTTTGTGCAGATGACATTCAGTAATGCTTTGATGATATGAATCTTTGGACTGATGGAAATGTATTATTAGTTACTCTGTCTACTAGAGGGGATGTTATAATTCATATCCTTACTGTTGTTTTTATTACTGTGGTGGTGGTGCTGCGGTAGCGTTGTCACCTCATAGTAAGATGTTGTCCTGTTCGATTCTCAGCTAAAGCGTCTTCTGTGTGGAGACATGCGTGAATGGGCGTACCTTCGCTGAAGGTTGTATATCAGAGCTGGCAACATGGCACGTAAAAATCTACTGCCAATCATTAGTGGACCGGAGTTCCACTGTGGCCACCCCTAACCGGGAAAAGCCGAAAGATACAGCAACAACTGTTGTTTTTATTAATCATCATAAAGCATATGTATAATATAGAGGTCAACCCAGGACATTTATTTATGGAGCTTTAGCACATCTAATTAGTGTGTCCAGCATGGCCTTTTGATAAGTCACAGTAAAATGTTATGTAGGCAGTGTAAGCTGACTGGACATTTCTGATTTGATTGTTCACAGGTTTTGGTGACAGAAGCCGAGCAAATTTCTACTGCAAGTGTTTTTGTTGTTCCTTATCTTTGTGTGGCTGGTGCCATTGTTAATGTTCCAGAGGCCCTTGCAGATAGCAAGGACATTGATACTAAATCTCTTCATAATGATATTGATTCTGATCATAGTAAACAAGTTGTTTCTGTTGGTGATGGTGTGGAGGCAGAATTAGTGATGGTACTAAAAGAAGTCTTTCTACTGCCATAAAAAGGATTAAAAAGAATAAATCTGGACAGGGAGCTAAAAATCTTCCTAAAAGTAGAGAAGGCATAAAATTGCATCTTCCTGTTTAAATGTAAATAACATCATTAATGAAAAAGACATTATGTGGTGATTCAGATTTGTATACTTTCCGCTGCTGATCTTATCTAATTAATAGATGTTAAGACATTATCAGTTTTACAGAAGAAACAAGTTCTCTCTTGCTAGAGCAATAACATTTTCTGCACTTTTGGTGAACTGCTGTGTATTGGTATACATACTTTGTATAAGTCTAGTTATTGTCTTTATGGTTACATTGTGCAGGAACCTAGGCATCTTATTGTATGTGATTTTAAACTTAGTTGCTTTTTCAGAGTAATTTGTGTTTATGCATTTACTTCATTATTTGAAAGGGGTGCCTTTTTTCATAAGCTATCCCCTTTTGTTACAGTTAATATGCTGATTGTTTTGATGGGGAATTTTAATTGGCATTTTCGTATGTTTTTATTTATTTATTTATTTATTTATTTATTTTATCCTTTTGTTGACTAGGTTAGTCCAATAGCTTAGTAGCCTGTTTTCAGGAGAGACCTGAGGTGGTATTTACACTATTAGGGGAAATTTGGCCAGGGCATTTGGGAAGTTCCTTACCTCTTTTTTATAGTTGCCATGGCATCTTTTACAACCACATGAGCTTCAACCAACTTAAGCAGATGGGGCCTTGGTTTAATGGCTCATTAAAGGACAACACACTCAAGAGTGCAGCACCACCTTTATGCTGCACTACAGTGCCAGTAATCGATCTACCTGGTGTGAGAATAGAACTCACAACCTTCTGCAACAAAAGTGAGTCTACTGCCTGTTGCACCACTGACACTGCTCAAATTAACCAGAATTTTTGGGAAATTCACATCTGACATCAAGGTGCTTAAAGATGTGTTTCATTATGGTGAATTACCTTTGAATCCTTATAAAGGGTATTGAAATTGATTTTCTAGGATAGTCTGTTTTTTCAGGTGTTTGATGATGTTGATGTTTTTCTGGTGTTTGATGATTTTGAGGTTTTTCTGGTATTTAATGATTTTGATGTTTCTCTGGTGTTTGATGATTTTAATGTTTTTCTGGTATTTGATGATTTTGATGTTTTTCTGGTATCTGATAATTTTGATGTTTTTCTGGTATTTGATGATTTTGATGTTTTTTTCTAGTGTTTGATGATTTTGATGTTTTTCTGGTATTTGTTGATTTTGATGTTTTTCTGGCATTTGATGATTTTGATGTTTTTCTGGTGTTTGATGATTTTGATATTTTTCTGGTATTTGATGATTTTGATGTTTTTCTGGTGTTTAATGATTTTGATTTACAGTAGTTGCCTTTGCTCATCATACTGCTTTACATTTTGTTACCAGATTTTCTAGTTATCTTTCTGTGAAGGTAAAGGAATTAAAGAATTAACTGGATGGATGTTAGCTACTATTCTATGGCAATCACAGGTTGGAAGTTTTTGGGAGCAAGATGTTAATATGCTTCCCCTTTATGATAGTAAGTCTTCCTGGTAGTTAATATTTAAAAAAATTATAATGTTCCGAAAGACATGCGTGAATGGGTGTGCCTTTGTTGAAGGTTGGGCGTCGGGCTGGCAACTCGGCACTGTGAAAATCTACTGCCAATCATTAGCGGACCGGAGTTCTGCTGTGGCGACCCCTAACTGAGAAAAGCCAAAAGACAACAACAACAACTTGTTCTCTCATGTTGAAAAGTATGTTATACAGTTATACATGAGAAACAGGATATTTGTAATACTGTTGGGAATACTCCTTTTCAAAATGGTGATTCTATTGTTCTTCAAAAACAACTAATGGATCTTACTCAAGATAGAATTAAAATGATACCTTTTTGGCATAGGTGTATAATTAAATATACTATACAAAATATTTCTCGCTTTTTTAGTAAAGCTGTTAAAATTATAGTTTCACATGATGGAGTTGAGAAATAGTCATGACATATTACATGCAAGGGCGCCCGCAGGCAGGTGCAAGGGGGTGCACTTGCACCCCCCTGGAACCGGCTGACCGAGAAATTAATTATATTTTAATTTAAAAAAAAAAAGTATTTTAAAAGTATTTTAATTTTAAAATAAAGTTTTTTTTTAAGGGTGTTCCTCTTTAAGAACGCCCTTTGCGTCCCGTCCAGTCGCACAGACACATAAGACGAAAACAGGTCGCAAACACCTGTTTTATCTGTGCGACTGATGGTTTACGTCTTTGTCTTTCGCGCCTGCTGGGAATTTGAACTCCAGAGGACGTTCGGATTGCTGGGACGAAGTGTGAGGTAGGTGTGAGAGTGTTATATGTTTATATACCGAGGGTCATTTTTCCATGGCAAAAATGATGCACTGTTTTATAGATGACAAGTTATGATTTTCATCTCCCGTGATTATCAAAAACCTTGTATACATCATATGCTGCTATTTCTTTGTGATTCACAATTTATTTATTTATTTGATATCCAGATGAAAAGGCTAAGCCATAAGATAGCTTCCATGCATAATCAAGGCACTGCAGACATTGCACATATATTTTAACGTAGTATGCCTTCAATTAAAAATGAATAAAAGAAATTGGGTAGCATATTTAAGCCACACATGTACTGTTGTATGCTTTAATAAAAATTAAGAAATGCTGCTGATGTGATTTTAAAATAAATATGAGATAAGTTTTGCAATCTCAGATCTGGTTCAGTAGAATCTCAGACTTGGTAAGTTGATTGCTGGAGGAAAGACATAAGATGCAAAAGGGACTACAAAACTACATATATAAATATCTGCCTACATCACAGTGGGAGAGAAATAAGGAAGCGTTTAGTTGTCTGCCAGATTGTGTGATAATATTCATAACTGCTGCAAAATGGATGAAGAGAGATTAAAACCCATTTATAAGAGAGACTGCTACAGTTAGATGGGGAAGTAGCTAATAGACTCTGAATGATAGCTGTAGCAGAATGTGTAAGGAGATTACAGTCCATCTGTGTTTCATAAGGTTCCAACTTGCTCACTGAATATAATTTGTTGGAACCTCAGCCCAGTGGGGGGAAAAAACATTTTACAGCACAAAATACCCTGAATCCCCATTCGGTAGGGGTGTGGGGAGAATCTTCTTGTGACAAAAGGAGATAATGCCAGCACAGCTAGCTGGAATTTAGTAAATAATTATATGTCATTGCTGAATATTGAAATGGTTTATACAAGATGCTTGTGTTACAAATGTATTAAAACTGTATGTCGTGTATATCAAACTGCTTGTACAGACATGTGTTGAAAAGGAATTTGCAGAGTGCTGTGTTTGAAATGTAACCACAGTGTGCCCCACTGGAAGAGAACATAAATGTACCTCACTGTCTGTGTGATTAAGCATTCAGAGGTAACAATTACTGGGACATTAAAGACTGAATCTGCAAAAGTACAAAATGTTGTTAGGGAGCAGATTAAAACATTTTATAGTTATAGTGTGAATGGTATGTGAAACATGGGAGGGATGCTGGGGGATTATTAAAGGGAAGATAAACTGCAAACAGGGAAACAAGAAAAGAATGATATAGAGTGGGTGCATCTGGTCATTTTTCATAAAAGATGGTGATGGGTAAAGACACATATGATACAGCTGGAATGATTCAGGTTGTATAGCTGATCCAAACATTTCCCTGCATAGATGGATACAAAACCCCTTCTGAAATTAAGTTAGATAACTCTATGAGGGTCATAAAGGTTTCAGCTAATCGCTGTAACAAAAAATAAGAGGAGCTGGTAAAATGACTTCAAGCATCTTGCACAAGTCTTTGTTAGACAAAATAAGGTCGTTCTCTTCTCAGGTTAGAGGAAGGAATGATTCTACTTCAAGAAAATGAGATTAAAAGGTCAACTGAAAATACAATCAAGTTAGCCTGATATTTACATTTGGATGTATATGTATATTTCTGAATATAGTTGGTTAATAAATAATGACATGCATTTCAGTTTCAGACTTCATATCATTCAGAAAATTCATTCTAACACAAATCCTTTTATTCTAGCAACTTTCAAATGTGTCCCTAGTTGTGGGCCTTTATCCCTAACATTATAACAGACTTTGTCCAGATTTCTTGTGTTAACAGATTGAGAGGTATGGTGTGTGTGCCTGTATGCATGTATAAGAAGGAGGAAGCATACCCCTCACCTGTCCAGGTTTTTGGAGAATGTCCAGATTTTTGCCCCATATTCCCCCTAAAAAGCATTGAAGTTGCTAAATAATGACAGACATTTGCGTTTTAGATGTCATATCCTTTAGAAAAATGCATACTAACATAAATCCTGTTATTCTAGCAATGTTCTAAGTTCATGAGAGCAATATTTATAATCTGCTCCTATTTATTTTAGGCTTTGTCCAGATTTCTTGCACTTAGAGGTTGAGGTGTGTGTTAGAGAGAGTGAAATGTCCTAGAGTTAGCAGGTGGAATTTATTTTCAAGTGCATTTTCAAGGAATTGTGAGCTTCAAGGGAAGAGAGTTTTACTGCTGCTCATGCTAAGCCTGATTCAAATGTGCAACTGTTTTGTTTAGTAAATGGTATCACTATTGTGGTATAGAAATGTTTAAAGCAGCACAGCAGGTAGCATACTTGCATCTTGATACAGAGAGCTATAGGTTCTACTCCCGCAACATGTAGATTTGTATTTTAAGGGGGTGTATGTCCTACTTTGGATGAGATGCCTAATAACTATGAACTTGTTTTTTAGCTTGCCACCCATTCCCTATTGCAATATACCAGCTTACCATTTTTTTTAATATAACTTAGGCAATTTATTCATCAAGGGAAGCAGGCATTGAATTTGTAGATGAAACACTGAAATATAAAGTTGTTTTTAGCAACAACTCATTCACTGGTTTCAGATCTCAATGTGGAATTATTCAGATGAGTTTTACTTCTGCAAAGATTCTGCATATTAATTGATATTGGTTGATTGTATGACAGAAGTTTGAGTAGAGTGGCCCTTTATGGTTGAAATGTTCTGAATTGGGCAGGTTGTCATTATTGGTTCATATGATTTGCTTCATTGCTTAAAGGAAAAATGTTCAGAACTATAAATTTAAAACACACTCTAACAAGTGGTGCTGTATTATACAAGGGATATAATTCAATTATTATATAGTATAATTAATACAGTCAGGAAGGTGAATCAAATAACTTTTGCATGGTTCTAAAAATGTGTGCAAAGAGCCTATGATTTGAAAACAGCCCAAAGGTAAACTTACCCTGCCACTGGCCAGATGCATTTTCTTTGAATGCAGGTTTCAATGTTGTTTTGGTGAATGTGGGTTTCAAAGGTAGAGAAGTTTTAATGCTAAGCCTCTTTTCATTGTAAGACTGTTGCTTTGTTTAGGTTTAGTAAATGTCTATCAGTGTTTGTGCTATATAATTTTAAATAAAAGTTGTAAATGAAATCCAAATATCTGTAATCATTGTGGAAGTAAAGCATAAAACAGTATGCACACTGAAAGATTTGAACAGTGTCTATGACAAATGGGGAAAAATAGCCAAGTAATGGGACACTGCAATGGCTGCGTGGGTGGGGCTGGGGGTAGGGCCATGTGGGCGGGGCAGTAGAGGGGGTGGGGCTGTGTGGGCAGGGCTTGGGTTTGCACCCCCCTGCAAAAAATCCTGCGGGCTCCCTTGATTACATGTACAACAACCAAATATGTTGAACAATATCTTCAGTACTTGTATCAACATTTTTTTTATCTCCTTCAATTCCCTGGAAAGTTTCTTATTTAAATAATGCAGAGAAACAGTCTTTCAATTCTGTTATTATGTTATAAGATTTAAATCTAGCTTTAGCTTCCATATCTAAAGATTTTTCTCTGGGTTCAGCTGGTACCTTTACATATGGCTATGTCTGTGCATAAAATGTGCTATATTTCGATATTATATTTTTTGATATTATGAATGAGTGAATGGTTTCAAACAGACTATTTTGGTGTTTATATCTGTAGAAATATTATATGTTTTACGTATAAAGAAAGGTGATAATTCTGACTTTGCTAATTGGTGACTTTTGACATTAAGTAATACAGACTATATATTTATTTATTTATTTTTTATTTTTATTTAACATTTGTTGACCGGGAATGTCCGACTAGGTTCCACAGAGCCTGTTTTCAGCGGAGGCCCGGGGAGAAATATATATTTTTTTAAATTTGACAAATACATTGCATAGATTTATTCTTTCTTAATTACATCCTAGTGTTTATGGTACTAAAGAGAAGAATATTAAAGATATTTTATTATTGTATGGCAGCTTGTTTCTTATATCAATTCTACACGTACAGATGCTGACTTATTAGTTGTTGTTGATATTAGAAAGACTTTTTATACTGTATCACATTCTGCTTTGTGGGATATTCTGATTAGTTGTAATATTAGCCAAATATTTTACAGTATTATTTCTTATATTTATTGTCATAATTACATTTATCCTTTAATTAATGGATGGTCAATCAATATTGATGCAACATGGGATAAAACAAGGGTAACCAATGCATAGTTTATTTGGTATGGTAATGTCAGCTATATTGCAAAATATACAATTAATTGTTTCAATGCTCAGTCGTTTTTGTATTCTACTCTTTTAACTCCTATTTGTTTATCATATGTGGATGATTTGACTGTGATTTCAAACAACTGTTCCTGGGATTTGTCTTTCTATGAAGGTTTAACTTCCTGTTATGCTTTTGTAGGATTTTTTTTTTTTAATTTGGATAACTGTCCTGATTATTATGGTAATACATTTATTACTAGTATTGCCCCTATAGATAATTTTTCTGTTGTTTTTCTAGGAATTTCTTTTGGTGGGTCTGAGGCATATCTTACTTCTTGTGAAGCTATTTTTCATTCTGTTAAACTGATGTTGTCTAAATGGATGGTACATAAGTGATGGTATTTTTAAAATGTTTATCTCCTGTTAGTTTTGTTTTGAGTTATTTAGGATATTTTCATAGTGTTTTCCTTTTCCAAAACTGTATGAAAAACAGTTGTTAGAAATGTATGTTTCATTCATCTGGGAATAGACTAAATCCTATTAAACAGAATACTTTGTAATGTTCAAGAGACAATGGTGGATTGGGTTTAATTAACCCTACTATATATTTAGCTTCTTTTTACTTCTATTTTATTTTATCTAAAATTAAGATCCTACATACAGATTTGTTGGGATGGCTTTCATGGTGTAATAATTTACATTGGTGTGAAACTGTTTTTCTAAAAAAAGAAAAAGATCTGGTGGCATATTATTAACAGAATGTGAAGATAAAATTAAACTTTGGTGTATTACTGATCTGGAATCATTACCTTCTAGATGTCTCTGGTATTATTCTATTATAGATAACTTTTGTTTTTCTAGAACTTAGTTACCTTTAGATCCTGCAGTTTGTGTATTAGAGTGTCGACAATACTTTCTTTCTCATTTAGAGTTACAGGATTTTCTTTGGAGAGCACTGTTGGGCAGGTTACCTGTTAAGGGTCTAATGAAAGATTTTTATCACAGAGGTTATGTGCTGTACATGATGTTGAAGAGTCTGTGGAGGATGCAGTTGTTTTTATTTATCCAACAGCAGTTGTGTATTGGGATAGGCTTTTTTCACTTTGTAATTTATTTTGTTTGGACCCTCTCAGTATTTCTGTGGTGCTTTATCGTCATTATAATATTCCTTTTCTCCAGGATAAAGATAAATATGATAAAATTGTATTTAGTGCATTATAGGTATTGTGAATTGCTTGATGTGATAACTTATTGTGTAACAAAATATGGAACTGTGATTTTGGCAAAGCTAAAACATTGGATGGGACAAAAAGCGTAAACAAATAATGCTTGATGTTGACTTCCTTTTTTCATTTTTATTTATTTTTGAATAATTTAACAAGTATATTTAGTTCTTTTTTATTTTAGATTGTATGCTCTTTTGTGTTGTTTTTTATAAATAAAGTTCCCTTATTTTTTTCAGTAAATGCCCTGAAATCTTTTATGTCCAGCTGAACAACCATCAACTCAAGCAGATGGGGCCTTATTTAATTTCTGATCTGAATGGTGGCACAATCACAAGTGCAGCATCACATTGTGTTCTACTACAGTCTTCATACTGGCAAATTAATCCAACTGGTTGGTGTGGGAATGGAACTCACAGCCTTCTGCACCAAAGGGGAGTGTGCAACTGTTGGGCTACAAAGACTACTGATAGCAGAGTTAAAAGAGTTCCAAACAGAGGTGAGAGGGAAGGAATGTATCACAATAGGTATGAGTAGTGCTTTGGGAACAGAATATCAGGTGTTGAGTATAAGGTGACAAGTAAACGTATAGAGGTTTTTAAGTCTAGAGACAGTTTTAGAGATAGTGGCTTCAGCATGCGAGAGAATTTTCAAAGAGGGATCCAAATGTCCAATAGGGTATTTGTTAGAGTTTATAAGAGAAATGTTATTTCTGTCAGAGAGATGCACAGGATTGTTATTTTGAGAGTCTTTGTGAGATACAAAGTAACAGGTACAGTTTGTCATTTTCATCATTTAGGATAAGTTTGTTTGCATGAAGCTAGTAGCAGAGATCGTTAAACTGGGCATAAAGAGCATCACCAGTAGAGTACCACAGTGGTCTGTGCTGGGCTCCTTACTCTTTGACATCTATTCCTCAGAAGTCCAGGCCAAAGTAGATGATCTTTGGCTCACCAAGTCTGCTGATGATTGCAAACTGGGAGCAATCACCGAGTCCCTTAACAATGTCAACATATTATAAGAAGGGCTAACACAAACAAATGATTGGTGACAAAGCCATGGTCTAAAACTAAATACAAAAAATGCATTATTATTCCCTTTGGCAAAATGGAATTCCCTGCAAATTACAATATTGACAGCACCTCCCTGAGTTCCAACCCAGTGACGCAAGACTTGGGAACACAGATTGATTGCAATCAGAACTTTGCCACCAAGTTTTCACAGTGGTAAGGAAAGCCTTCTGTGCAGTTCACCTCATAAGCAAGGGCATAGCATCCACGTCAAGGGATGCTATAACTCCACTATACTCTACTCTCATCAGACCACTAAGAGTATAGTGCACCCTTTTGAATGTACCTCATCCAACACCTGCAGCAGCTGGAGAGACTTCAAAGGTTTCTCACTAAGAAAATACAGGGACTCCAAACCATGACCTACATGGACAGGCTGAAAGCCCTTTCATTTTACTCTATATCTTGTAGGCTGCTGAGAGGTGAATTGTGCCTGGCCTATAGGGCAATCTCCAACCCTGCCCTAATGGAAATGCTGCACGTCCATAAGTCAAATGGCTCAAGAGTCACTTGCTCTAAAGATCTCAACCTAGCTTATGACATTAACAGATTATGGTGGAGAGACAGATATGTTTCCCAGAGACTGCCACTTCTCTGGAGCAGACTCCCTAGTCACATAAAACAGAGCTCCTCACTGACCCCATTCAAATGCAACCTAGATAATTAGATGGGAGATCATAAATTCGCCCCTGGGGTGGCACTCTTGTCCCTCATGGACAGGAGTTGCCGGTGTTGATCATAGACCCGCTCTGTTCATAAATTCATTCTTAACTACCCGAGAAAGAACAAATGGGGTTACTTGGGATTAACATGGCTAGGTTTGTAAAAGTTCTAGGACAACTAGCCTAATAACCTCTTATGAACATATGAACCTATATTGTATTATTACACAAGTATTATGCCGTATTATTTTTGTTAATTAGTATAAGTACGGCTCCATTTGCTTATTTGCAAGTCACATTCCGTCATTTGCATTTTGTGTTACCAGTGCTTTTCTTGGAATAACAAATGGCCTGTGGTAGTTTGTACACTTGACAAGTGTCTTGCCTTTGCACAAATCATTTTAGGATCCAGATCATAAGTAGGCGCACACTTACATTTGTTGTGTATGTGGCTATGCCACTATGTGTTAATTAGTGGTGACAGATTCTACAGGCAACACCAATTTATTCAAAAAAGGAAGATATGATTTATTTTTCATATTATCAGCATTAAGCTTCAGTGATATTCTGTTTTAAGGTCAGGAGAGTTCTGTATGACCTTGATAAAAAGTGTGCTGTTTCTATGTTTTCTAGTACAGCTTTGATAGCATTTGTTTGATTGTACTAGAAATTTTGAAAAAGATGTTAATGTGACTGAGGAAGTTAAAACATTATATTTAATGAAAAAGAAATGCAATCTGTAAGATGCTGTGCAAACACTCTGCCATATGTGATAAAAATTAACACTAGATTCATCCTACAGTGACACTGTGGGTGGTGAGAGGAGCAATCTTGGCTAAAAGCAGTACTGTTTTCATGAACTTTAGTTATGGCCTGACTTACAAGTGGGGTCCATTCCTATCAAGGTATGTACAAAAGCTAAACATTTGGAGAAATTAAAAAGGGGAGAGCTATCTCTTATATACACCAACATTTGCTACTTTGGGTTTATTCAGTCACACATTAAATATTTTAAATTATACATTAGCTAATATTTTAGAATCAGTTGTACATTAAAATCAACTAATAGGTTCATTGCTCAAGAAAGGAGCTGTTGAAGTTGATTGTTTTCTTTCTCTTTTAGTTAAAATCTTCACATCAGCTGCATCTCTGTTCTTCATCTAATGAAAATGTCAGGGGTCATCAGGATTCATATACAAAAGACATTGCAGCTATGTTCTTACTGTACAACTGTGTTTTGTCTTGGGAGACTGACCCCTTATTATGTCTGTCAGTAAATTACTTGTGGCCTGACCTTGTCAACTGTCTGAAATTATGTAACTCATACAATGGAGTAATACACTGAGCTCTTTTCAGTGACCTGTACACGTTGTTTTATTTTTTATTTAACTTCTCAGAAAATAATCTTTGAGCATCACTATTTCTTTATAAAGGCTCCATTTCTACAGAATTACAATAGAGTTGAGTCTATGAGTAGACAGACTGAGGTCACTATTATCAGTAAACTGGAGCCATATTACAATGGCATAGCCCTGTGCTCACACACGTACACACTGTTACAAGGAATCATGTCTTACATACATCATAGTTACTGCTGGAGTACATATTAGGCAGTTAAAATGCACACACCACCTTCTTGAGTGTACCATGTATCACACAAGGCTGTAAAAAGTGTGTTATAATATGTAGTAAATCTGTGAATTGTCATAGTAGTGGAGTTGTTTAAAATGTGTGCAGGCATGCCCAGTACCCATGGTAACGGTAGTACAAACATAATGATGGCATGGAAACTGTGGCAGTGGTGTTTGTGGTACTAGCAACCAGCCCAAAGGACTTCTCACAGGTGTCACCTGAAAGCAGAGGTTAGGACATGCCAACTTCTTTACAGTTTTGTTAGCATCGGCATGGTTTTAGGAAATTAACAAATATGATACGATTCTCAAGCAATGTGTTTCTTTACCTTCCTCTTACAGTTGGACCCCATGCACTTATTGCCTCTAACCTTGTTCGAACAGCTTTAGAAAACGTTCTATTTTCTGTTATAAACAGATGATGTAAGTCTGAGTCAAGCATAGCATTTGTAAAGTAAGAAAAACACTAAGCAAGTAATATCAGAAAACAATTACTTCCAGTAATATTTTTTCTAAACTGAAACCCATTTACTACAAAATCAGTTGCCATCTGTGTCATCTGTCCCTAGTTTTTTGGGAATGTGTCTAATTTTGGATCAACATTTTGCAACATCTCTGCTAAAATTTGATTTTTTTAAAGGTGGTGGATTACAGTCAGCAAATTATTAATAATACTAATCATTACAGTCACAGACATAATCAATATGTGCTGCTTATCATCAGTAAATACTACTAATCATTACAGTTACAGACAATCAATAAATACTAATAATCATCAGTAAGTACTACTAATTGTTAGAGTTACTGACATAACCAATGCATGCTGTTAATCGTTAGTAAATACTACTAATCATTACAGTTACAGACAATCAATAAATACTGATAATCATCAGTAAATACTACTAATTGTTAGAGTTACTAATATAACCAATGCATGCTAATTGTTAGTAAATACTACTAATCATTACAGTTACAGAGAATCAATAAATACTGATAATCATCAGTAAATACCACTAATTGCTAGAGTTACTGACATAACCAATGTATGCTGTTAATCGTTAGCAAATACTACTAATCATTACAGTTACAGTTATAATCAATAAATACTAATAATCATAAGCAAATACTAATAATTGTAAGAGTTACTGACATAACCAATGTATGCTGTTAATCGTTAGCAAATACTACTAATCATTACAGTTACAGATATAACAAATAAATGCTGATAATCATCAGTAAAGACTAGTAATTGTTAGAGTTAGTGACATAATCAATGCATGCTGTTAATCATTAGTAAATACTAATCATTACAGTTACAGAGAATCAATAAATACTGATAATCATCAGTAAATACTACTAATTGTTAGAGTTACTGACATAATCAATGCATGCTGTTAATCGTTAGCAAATACTACTAATCATTACAGTTACAGTTATAATCAATAAATACTAATAATTATAAGCAAATACTAATAATTGTAAGAGTTACTGACATAACCAATGTATGCTGTTAGTCGTTAGCAAATACTACTAATCATTACAGTTACAGATATAACAAATAAATGCTGATAATCATCAGTAAAGACTAGTAATTGTTAGAGTTAGTGACATAATCAATGCATGCTGTTAATCATTAGTAAATACTAATCATTACAGTTACAGAGAATCAATAAATACTGATAATCATCAGTAAATACTACTAATTGTTAGAGTTACTAATATAACCAATGCATGCTAATAATCATTAGTAAATACTTATCATTACAGTTACAGAGAATCAATAAATACTGATAATCATCAGTAAATACTACTAATTGTTAGAGTTACTGACATAACCAATGCATGCTGTTAATTGTTAGTAAATACTAATCATTACAGCTACAGACAGTCAATAAATACTGATAATCATCAGTAAATGCTACTAATTGTTAGAGTTACTGATATAACCAATGCATGCTGTTAATCGTTAGTAAATACTAATCATTACAGCTACAGACAGTCAATAAATACTGATAATCATCAGTAAATACTACTAATTGTTAGAGTTACTGACATAACCAATGCATGCTGTTAATCGTTAGCAAATACTACTAATCATTACAGTTACAGTTATAATCAATAAATACTAATAATCATAAGCAAATACTAATAATTGTAAGAGTTACTGACATAACCAATGTATGCTGTTAAACGTTAGCAAATACTACTAATCATTACAGTTACAGATATAACAAATAAATGCTGATAATCATCAGTAAAGACTAGTAATTGTTAGAGTTAGTGACATAATCAATGCATGCTGTTAATCATTAGTAAATACTAATCATTACAGTTACAGAGAATCAATAAATACTGATAATCATCATTAAATACTACTAATTGTTAGAGTTACTGACATAACCAATGCATGCTGTTAATCGTTAGCAAATACTACTAATCATTACAGTTACAGTTATAATCAATAAATACTAATAATCATAAGCAAATACTAATAATTGTAAGAGTTACTGACATAACCAATGTATGCTGTTAATCGTTAGCAAATACTACTAATCATTACAGTTACAGATATAACAAATAAATGCTGATAATCATCAGTAAAGACTAGTAATTGTTAGAGTTAGTGACATAATCAATGCATGCTGTTAATCATTAGTAAATACTAATCATTACAGTTACAGAGAATCAATAAATACTGATAATCATCACTAAATACTACTAATTGTTAGAGTTACTAACATAACCAATGCATGCTAATAATCATTAGTAAATACTAATCATTACAGTTACAGAGAATCAATAAATACTGATAATCATCAGTAAATACTACTAATTGTTAGAGTTACTGACATAACCAATGCATGCTGTTAATTGTTAGTAAATACTAATCATTACAGCTACAGACAGTCAATAAATACTGATAATCATCAGTAAATGCTACTAATTGTTAGAGTTACTGATATAACCAATGCATGCTGTTAATCGTTAGTAAATACTAATCATTACAGCTACAGACAGTCAATAAATACTGATAATCATCAGTAAATACTACTAATTGTTAGAGTTACTGACATAACCAATGCATGCTGTTAACCGTTAGTAAATACTAATCATTACAGCTACAGACAGTCAATAAATACTGATAATCATCAGTAAATACTACTAATTGTTAGAGTTACTGATATAACCAATGCATGCTGTTAATCGTTAGTAAATACTAATCATTGCAGTTACAGACAATCAATAAATACTGACAGTCATCAGTAAATACTACTAATTGTTAGAGTTACTGACATAACCAATGCATGCTGTTAATCGTTAGTAAATACTACTAATCATTACAGCTACAGAGAATCAATAAATACTGATAGTCATCAGTAAATACTACTAATTGTTAGAGTTACTGACATAACCAATGCATGCTGTTAATCGTTAGTAAACACTACTAATCATTACAGCTAGAGACAATCAATAAATACTGATAATCATAATTAAATACTACTAATTGTTAAAGTTACTGACATAACCAATGCATGCTGTTAATCATTAGTAAAGACTACTAATCATTACAGTTACAAACAATCAATAAATACTGATAATCATCAGTAAATACTATTAATTGTTAGAGTTACTGACATAACCAATGCATGCTGTTAATCGTTAGTAAATACTACTAATCATTACAGTTGCAAACAATCAATAAATACTGATAATCATCAGTAAATACTACTAATTGTTAGAGTTACTGAAATAACCAATGCATGCTGTTAATCGTTAGTAAATACTACTAATCATTACAGTTACAGAGAATCAATAAATACTGATAATCATCAGTAAATACTACTAATTGTTAGAGTTACTGGCATAAACAATGCGTGCTGTTAATCGTTAGTAAATACTACTAATCATTACAGTTACAGAGAATCAATAAATACTGATAATCATCAGTAAATACTACTAATTGTTAGAGTTACTGGCATAAACAATGCATGCTGTTAATCATTAGTAAAGACTACTAATCATTACAGTTACAATCAATAAATACTGATAGTCATCAGTAAATACTACTAATTGTTAGAGTTACTGACATAACCAATGCATGCTGTTAATCATTAATAAAGACTACTAATCATTACAGCTTACAGACAATCAGTAAATGCTGATAATAATCAGTAAATACTACGAATTGTTAGAAGTACTGACATAATCAATGCATGCTGTTAATTGTTAGTAAATACTAATCATTACAGTTATAGACAATCAATAAATACTAATAATCATCAGGAAATACTAGTAATTGCTAGAGTTACTGACATAACCAATGCATGCTGTTAATCATTAGTAAATACTACTAATCATTGCAGTTACAAAGAATCAATAATTACTAATAATCATCAGTAAATACTAATAATTGTTAGAGTTACTGACATAACCAATGCGTGCTGTTAATCGTTAGTAAATACTACTAATCATTACAGCTACAGACAGTCAATAAATACTGATAATTATCAGTAAATACTACTAATTGTTACAGTTACTGACATAACCAATGCATGCTGTTAATCGTTAGCAAATAATACTAATCATTACAGTTACAAGTTACAGATATAATCAATAAATACTAATAATCATCAGTAAATACTACTAATTGTTAGAGTTACTGACATAACCAATGTATGCTGCTAATCGTTAGCAAATACTACTAATCATTACAGTTACAGATATAATAAATAAATGCTGATAATCATCAGTAAATATTGCTAATTGTTAAAGTTACTGACATAACCAATGCATGCTGTTAATCATTAGTAAATACTACTAATCATTACAGTTACAGACAATCAATAAATACTGACAATCATCAGTAAATACTACTAATTGTTAGAGTTACTGACATAACCAATGCATGCTGTTAATCATTAGTAAATACTAATCATTACAGTTACAGAGAATCAATAAATACTGATAATCATCAGTAAATACTACTAATTGTTAGAGTTACTGACATAACCAATGCATGCCAATTGTTAGTAAATACTACTAATCATTACAATTACAGAGAATCAATGAATACTGATAATCATCAGTAAATACTACTAATCATTACAGTTACAGACAATCAATAAATACTGTTAATCATCAGTAAATACTACTAATTGTTAGAGTTACTGATATAACCAATGCATGCTGTTAATTATTAGTAAAGACTACTAATCATTGCAGTTACAGACAATATATAAATACTGATAGTCATCAGTAAATACTACTAATTGTTAGAGTTACTGACATAACCAATGCATGCTGTTAATCATTAGTAAAGACTACTAATCATTGCAGTTACAGACAATCAATAAATACTGACAGTCATCAGTAAATACTACTAATTGTTAGAGTTACTGACATAACCAATGCATGCTGTTAATCATTAGTAAATACTACTAATCATTACAGCTACAGACAATCAATAAATACTGATAATCATCATTAAATACTACTAATTGTTAAAGTTACTGACATAACCAATGCATGCAGTTAATCGTTAGCAAATACTACTAATCATTGCAGTTACAATCAATAAATACTGACAGTCATCAGTAAATAGTACTGATTGTTAGAGTTACTGACATAACCAATGCATGCTGTTAATCATTAGTAAATACTACTAATCATTACAGCTACAGACAATCAATAAATACTGATAATCATCATTAAATACTACTAATTGTTAAAGTTACTGACATAACCAATGCATGCAGTTAATAGTTAGCAAATACTACTAATCATTACAGTTACAGTTATAATCAATAAATACTAATAATCATAAGCAAATACTAATAATTGTAAGAGTTACTGACATAACCAATGTATGCTGTTAGTCGTTAGCAAATACTACTAATCATTACAGTTACAGATATAACAAATAAATGCTGATAATCATCAGTAAAGACTAGTAATTGTTAGAGTTAGTGACATAATCAATGCATGCTGTTAATCATTAGTAAATACTAATCATTACAGTTACAGAGAATCAATAAATACTGATAATCATCAGTAAATACTACTAATTGTTAGAGTTACTAATATAACCAATGCATGCTAATAATCATTAGTAAATACTTATCATTACAGTTACAGAGAATCAATAAATACTGATAATCATCAGTAAATACTACTAATTGTTAGAGTTACTGACATAACCAATGCATGCTGTTAATTGTTAGTAAATACTAATCATTACAGCTACAGACAGTCAATAAATACTGATAATCATCAGTAAATGCTACTAATTGTTAGAGTTACTGATATAACCAATGCATGCTGTTAATCGTTAGTAAATACTAATCATTACAGCTACAGACAGTCAATAAATACTGATAATCATCAGTAAATACTACTAATTGTTAGAGCTACTGACATAACCAATGCATGCTGTTAATCGTTAGCAAATACTACTAATCATTACAGTTACAGTTATAATCAATAAATACTAATAATCATAAGCAAATACTAATAATTGTAAGAGTTACTGACATAACCAATGTATGCTGTTAAACGTTAGCAAATACTACTAATCATTACAGTTACAGATATAACAAATAAATGCTGATAATCATCAGTAAAGACTAGTAATTGTTAGAGTTAGTGACATAATCAATGCATGCTGTTAATCATTAGTAAATACTAATCATTACAGTTAATAAGAATCAATAAATACTGATAATCATCATTAAATACTACTAATTGTTAGAGTTACTGACATAACCAATGCATGCTGTTAATCGTTAGCAAATACTACTAATCATTACAGTTACAGTTATAATCAATAAATACTAATAATCATAAGCAAATACTAATAATTGTAAGAGTTACTGACATAACCAATGTATGCTGTTAATCGTTAGCAAATACTACTAATCATTACAGTTACAGATATAACAAATAAATGCTGATAATCATCAGTAAAGACTAGTAATTGTTAGAGTTAGTGACATAATCAATGCATGCTGTTAATCATTAGTAAATACTAATCATTACAGTTACAGAGAATCAATAAATACTGATAATCATCAGTAAATACTACTAATTGTTAGAGTTACTAACATAACCAATGCATGCTAATAATCATTAGTAAATACTAATCATTACAGTTACAGAGAATCAATAAATACTGATAATCATCAGTAAATACTACTAATTGTTAGAGTTACTGACATAACCAATGCATGCTGTTAATTGTTAGTAAATACTAATCATTACAGCTACAGACAGTCAATAAATACTGATAATCATCAGTAAATGCTACTAATTGTTAGAGTTACTGATATAACCAATGCATGCTGTTAATCGTTAGTAAATACTAATCATTACAGCTACAGACAGTCAATAAATACTGATAATCATCAGTAAATACTACTAATTGTTAGAGTTACTGACATAACCAATGCATGCTGTTAACCGTTAGTAAATACTAATCATTACAGCTACAGACAGTCAATAAATACTGATAATCATCAGTAAATACTACTAATTGTTAGAGTTACTGATATAACCAATGCATGCTGTTAATCGTTAGTAAATACTAATCATTGCAGTTACAGACAATCAATAAATACTGACAGTCATCAGTAAATACTACTAATTGTTAGAGTTACTGACATAACCAATGCATGCTGTTAATCGTTAGTAAATACTACTAATCATTACAGCTACAGAGAATCAATAAATACTGATAGTCATCAGTAAATACTACTAATTGTTAGAGTTACTGACATAACCAATGCATGCTGTTAATCGTTAGTAAACACTACTAATCATTACAGCTAGAGACAATCAATAAATACTGATAATCATAATTAAATACTACTAATTGTTAAAGTTACTGACATAACCAATGCATGCTGTTAATCATTAGTAAAGACTACTAATCATTACAGTTACAAACAATCAATAAATACTGATAATCATCAGTAAATACTATTAATTGTTAGAGTTACTGACATAACCAATGCATGCTGTTAATCGTTAGTAAATACTACTAATCATTACAGTTGCAAACAATCAATAAATACTGATAATCATCAGTAAATACTACTAATTGTTAGAGTTACTGAAATAACCAATGCATGCTGTTAATCGTTAGTAAATACTACTAATCATTACAGTTACAGAGAATCAATAAATACTGATAATCATCAGTAAATACTACTAATTGTTAGAGTTACTGGCATAAACAATGCATGCTGTTAATCATTAGTAAAGACTACTAATCATTACAGTTACAATCAATAAATACTGATAGTCATCAGTAAATACTACTAATTGTTAGAGTTACTGACATAACCAATGCATGCTGTTAATCATTAATAAAGACTACTAATCATTACAGCTTACAGACAATCAGTAAATGCTGATAATAATCAGTAAATACTACAATTGTTAGAAGTACTGACATAATCAATGCATGCTGTTAATTGTTAGTAAATACTAATCATTACAGTTATAGACAATCAATAAATACTAATAATCATCAGGAAATACTAGTAATTGCTAGAGTTACTGACATAACCAATGCATGCTGTTAATCATTAGTAAATACTACTAATCATTGCAGTTACAAAGAATCAATAATTACTAATAATCATCAGTAAATACTAATAATTGTTAGAGTTACTGACATAACCAATGCGTGCTGTTAATCGTTAGTAAATACTACTAATCATTACAGCTACAGACAGTCAATAAATACTGATAATTATCAGTAAATACTACTAATTGTTACAGTTACTGACATAACCAATGCATGCTGTTAATCGTTAGCAAATAATACTAATCATTACAGTTACAAGTTACAGATATAATCAATAAATACTAATAATCATCAGTAAATACTACTAATTGTTAGAGTTACTGACATAACCAATGTATGCTGCTAATCGTTAGCAAATACTACTAATCATTACAGTTACAGATATAATAAATAAATGCTGATAATCATCAGTAAATATTGCTAATTGTTAAAGTTACTGACATAACCAATGCATGCTGTTAATCATTAGTAAATACTACTAATCATTACAGTTACAGACAATCAATAAATACTGACAATCATCAGTAAATACTACTAATTGTTAGAGTTACTGACATAACCAATGCATGCTGTTAATCATTAGTAAATACTAATCATTACAGTTACAGAGAATCAATAAATACTGATAATCATCAGTAAATACTACTAATTGTTAGAGTTACTGACATAACCAATGCATGCCAATTGTTAGTAAATACTACTAATCATTACAATTACAGAGAATCAATGAATACTGATAATCATCAGTAAATACTACTAATCATTACAGTTACAGACAATCAATAAATACTGTTAATCATCAGTAAATACTACTAATTGTTAGAGTTACTGATATAACCAATGCATGCTGTTAATTATTAGTAAAGACTACTAATCATTGCAGTTACAGACAATATATAAATACTGATAGTCATCAGTAAATACTACTAATTGTTAGAGTTACTGACATAACCAATGCATGCTGTTAATCATTAGTAAAGACTACTAATCATTGCAGTTACAGACAATCAATAAATACTGACAGTCATCAGTAAATACTACTAATTGTTAGAGTTACTGACATAACCAATGCATGCTGTTAATCATTAGTAAATACTACTAATCATTACAGCTACAGACAATCAATAAATACTGATAATCATCATTAAATACTACTAATTGTTAAAGTTACTGACATAAACAATGCATGCAGTTAATCGTTAGCAAATACTACTAATCATTGCAGTTACAATCAATAAATACTGACAGTCATCAGTAAATAGTACTGATTGTTAGAGTTACTGACATAACCAATGCATGCTGTTAATCATTAGTAAATACTACTAATCATTACAGCTACAGACAATCAATAAATACTGATAATCATCATTAAATACTACTAATTGTTAAAGTTACTGACATAACCAATGCATGCAGTTAATAGTTAGCAAATACTACTAATCATTACAGTTACAGATATAATCAATAAATGCTGATAATCTTCAGTAAATACAACTAATTGTTAGAGTTACTGACATAGCCAATGTATGCTGTTAATCATTAATAAATACTAATCATTACAGCTACAGTCAATAAATACTTATAATCATCAGTAAATACTACTAATTGTTAGAGTTACTGATATAACCAATGCATGCTGTTAATCATTAGTAAAGACTACTAATCATTGCATTTACAGACAATCAATAAATACTGGTAGCCATCAGTAAATACTACTAATTGTTAGAGTTACTGACATAACCAATGCATGCTGTTAATCATTAGTAAATACTACTAATCATTACAGCTACAGACAATCAATAAATACTGATAATCATCATTAAATACTACTAATTGTTAAAGTTACTGACATAACCAATGCATGCAGTTAATCGTTAGCAAATACTACTAATCATTACAGTTACAGATATAATCAATAAATGCTGATAATCTTCAGTAAATACAACTAATTGTTAGAGTTACTGACATAGCCAATGCATGCTGTTAATCGTTAGTAAATACTACTAATCATTACAGTTACAATCAATAAATATTGATAATCATCAATAAATACTACTAATTGTTAGAGTTACTGACATAGCCAATGCATGCTGTTAATCGTTAGTAAATACTACTAATTATAGTAAAAGAGAATCAATACATACTGATAATCATCAGTAAATACTACTAATTGTTAGTTACTGACATAACCAATGCATGTTGTTAATCGTTAGTAAATACTACTAATCATTACAGTTACAGTTATAATCAATAAATACTAATAATCATAAGCAAATACTAATAATTGTAAGAGTTACTGACATAACCAATGTATGCTGTTAAACGTTAGCAAATACTACTAATCATTACAGTTACAGATATAACAAATAAATGCTGATAATCATCAGTAAAGACTAGTAATTGTTAGAGTTAGTGACATAATCAATGCATGCTGTTAATCATTAGTAAATACTAATCATTACAGTTACAGAGAATCAATAAATACTGATAATCATCATTAAATACTACTAATTGTTAGAGTTACTGACATAACCAATGCATGCTGTTAATCGTTAGCAAATACTACTAATCATTACAGTTACAGTTATAATCAATAAATACTAATAATCATAAGCAAATACTAATAATTGTAAGAGTTACTGACATAACCAATGTATGCTGTTAATCGTTAGCAAATACTACTAATCATTACAGTTACAGATATAACAAATAAATGCTGATAATCATCAGTAAAGACTAGTAATTGTTAGAGTTAGTGACATAATCAATGCATGCTGTTAATCATTAGTAAATACTAATCATTACAGTTACAGAGAATCAATAAATACTGATAATCATCAGTAAATACTACTAATTGTTAGAGTTACTAACATAACCAATGCATGCTAATAATCATTAGTAAATACTAATCATTACAGTTACAGAGAATCAATAAATACTGATAATCATCAGTAAATACTAGTAATTGTTAGAGTTACTGACATAACCAATGCATGCTGTTAATTGTTAGTAAATACTAATCATTACAGCTACAGACAGTCAATAAATACTGATAATCATCAGTAAATGCTACTAATTGTTAGAGTTACTGATATAACCAATGCATGCTGTTAATCGTTAGTAAATACTAATCATTACAGCTACAGACAGTCAATAAATACTGATAATCATCAGTAAATACTACTAATTGTTAGAGTTACTGACATAACCAATGCATGCTGTTAACCGTTAGTAAATACTAATCATTACAGCTACAGACAGTCAATAAATACTGATAATCATCATTAAATACTACTAATTGTTAGAGTTACTGATATAACCAATGCATGCTGTTAATCGTTAGTAAATACTAATCTTTGCAGTTACAGACAATCAATAAATACTGACAGTCATCAGTAAATACTACTAATTGTTAGAGTTACTGACATAACCAATGCATGCTGTTAATCGTTAGTAAATACTACTAATCATTACAGCTACAGAGAATCAATAAATACTGATAGTCATCAGTAAACACTACTAATTGTTAGAGTTACTGACATAACCAATGCATGCTGTTAATCGTTAGTAAACACTACTAATCATTACAGCTAGAGACAATCAATAAATACTGATAATCATAATTAAATACTACTAATTGTTAAAGTTACTGACATAACCAATGCATGCTGTTAATCATTAGTAAAGACTACTAATCATTACAGTTACAAACAATCAATAAATACTGATAATCATCAGTAAATACTATTAATTGTTAGAGTTACTGACATAACCAATGCATGCTGTTAATCGTTAGTAAATACTACTAATCATTACAGTTGCAAACAATCAATAAATACTGATAATCATCAGTAAATACTACTAATTGTTAGAGTTACTGAAATAACCAATGCATGCTGTTAATCGTTAGTAAATACTACTAATCATTACAGTTACAGAGAATCAATAAATACTGATAATCATCAGTAAATACTACTAATTGTTAGAGTTACTGGCATAAACAATGCATGCTGTTAATCATTAGTAAAGACTACTAATCATTACAGTTACAATCAATAAATACTGATAGTCATCAGTAAATACTACTAATTGTTAGAGTTACTGACATAACCAATGCATGCTGTTAATCATTAATAAAGACTACTAATCATTACAGCTTACAGACAATCAGTAAATGCTGATAATAATCAGTAAATACTACGAATTGTTAGAAGTACTGACATAATCAATGCATGCTGTTAATTGTTAGTAAATACTAATCATTACAGTTATAGACAATCAATAAATACTAATAATCATCAGGAAATACTAGTAATTGCTAGAGTTACTGACATAACCAATGCATGCTGTTAATCATTAGTAAATACTACTAATCATTGCAGTTACAAAGAATCAATAATTACTAATAATCATCAGTAAATACTAATAATTGTTAGAGTTACTGACATAACCAATGCGTGCTGTTAATCGTTAGTAAATACTACTAATCATTACAGCTACAGACAGTCAATAAATACTGATAATTATCAGTAAATACTACTAATTGTTACAGTTACTGACATAACCAATGCATGCTGTTAATCGTTAGCAAATAATACTAATCATTACAGTTACAAGTTACAGATATAATCAATAAATACTAATAATCATCAGTAAATACTACTAATTGTTAGAGTTACTGACATAACCAATGTATGCTGCTAATCGTTAGCAAATACTACTAATCATTACAGTTACAGATATAATAAATAAATGCTGATAATCATCAGTAAATATTGCTAATTGTTAAAGTTACTGACATAACCAATGCATGCTGTTAATCATTAGTAAATACTACTAATCATTACAGTTACAGACAATCAATAAATACTGACAATCATCAGTAAATACTACTAATTGTTAGAGTTACTGACATAACCAATGCATGCTGTTAATCATTAGTAAATACTAATCATTACAGTTACAGAGAATCAATAAATACTGATAATCATCAGTAAATACTACTAATTGTTAGAGTTACTGACATAACCAATGCATGCCAATTGTTAGTAAATACTACTAATCATTACAATTACAGAGAATCAATGAATACTGATAATCATCAGTAAATACTACTAATCATTACAGTTACAGACAATCAATAAATACTGTTAATCATCAGTAAATACTACTAATTGTTAGAGTTACTGATATAACCAATGCATGCTGTTAATTATTAGTAAAGACTACTAATCATTGCAGTTACAGACAATATATAAATACTGATAGTCATCAGTAAATACTACTAATTGTTAGAGTTACTGACATAACCAATGCATGCTGTTAATCATTAGTAAAGACTACTAATCATTGCAGTTACAGACAATCAATAAATACTGACAGTCATCAGTAAATACTACTAATTGTTAGAGTTACTGACATAACAATGCATGCTGTTAATCATTAGTAAATACTACTAATCATTACAGCTACAGACAATCAATAAATACTGATAATCATCATTAAATACTACTAATTGTTAAAGTTACTGACATAACCAATGCATGCAGTTAATCGTTAGCAAATACTACTAATCATTGCAGTTACAATCAATAAATACTGACAGTCATCAGTAAATAGTACTGATTGTTAGAGTTACTGACATAACCAATGCATGCTGTTAATCATTAGTAAATACTACTAATCATTACAGCTACAGACAATCAATAAATACTGATAATCATCATTAAATACTACTAATTGTTAAAGTTACTGACATAACCAATGCATGCAGTTAATAGTTAGCAAATACTACTAATCATTACAGTTACAGATATAATCAATAAATGCTGATAATCTTCAGTAAATACAACTAATTGTTAGAGTTACTGACATAGCCAATGTATGCTGTTAATCATTAGTAAATACTAATCATTACAGCTACAGTCAATAAATACTTATAATCATCAGTAAATACTACTAATTGTTAGAGTTACTGATATAACCAATGCATGCTGTTAATCATTAGTAAAGACTACTAATCATTGCATTTACAGACAATCAATAAATACTGGTAGCCATCAGTAAATACTACTAATTGTTAGAGTTACTGACATAACCAATGCATGCTGTTAATCATTAGTAAATACTACTAATCATTACAGCTACAGACAATCAATAAATACTGATAATCATCATTAAATACTACTAATTGTTAAAGTTACTGACATAACCAATGCATGCAGTTAATCGTTAGCAAATACTACTAATCATTACAGTTACAGATATAATCAATAAATGCTGATAATCTTCAGTAAATACAACTAATTGTTAGAGTTACTGACATAGCCAATGCATGCTGTTAATCGTTAGTAAATACTACTAATCATTACAGTTACAATCAATAAATATTGATAATCATCAATAAATACTACTAATTGTTAGAGTTACTGACATAGCCAATGCATGCTGTTAATCGTTAGTAAATACTACTAATTATAGTAAAAGAGAATCAATACATACTGATAATCATCAGTAAATACTACTAATTGTTAGTTACTGACATAACCAATGCATGTTGTTAATCGTTAGTAAATACTACTAATCATTACAGTTACAGACAATCAATAAATACTAATAATCATCAGTAAATACTACTAATTGTTAGAGTTACTAACATAACCAATGCATGCTAGATGTTAGTAAATACTACTAATCATTACAGTTACAGAAAATCAATAAATACTGATAATCATCAGTAAATACCACTAATTGTTAGAGTTACTGACATAACCATTCCATGCTGATAATCGTTAATAAATACTACTAATCATTACAGTTACAGAGAATCAATAAATACTGATAATCATCAGTAAATACTACTAATGGTTAGAGTTACTAACATAACCAATGCATGCTGTTAAATGTTAGTAAATCCTATTAATCATTACAGTTACAGACAATCAATAAATACTAATAATCATCAGTACATAGTACTAATTGTTAGTTACTGACATAACCAATGTATGCTGTTAATCGTTAGTAAATACTACTAATCATTACAGTTACAGACAATCAATAAATACTAATAATCATCAGTAAATACTAATTGTTAGAGTTACTGACATAACCAATGCATGTTGTTAATCATTAGTAAATACTAATCATTACAGTTACAGATATCAATAAATACTGATAATTATCAGTAAATACTAATTATTACAGTTACTGACATAACCAATGCACGCTGTTAGTCGCTAGTTAATATTACTAATCATTAGAGTTACAGATATAATCAATAAATGTTCTGTCCAAAGGAAACACAAAGCAAGAAAAATAAATATAAAGTATCCAGACAACCACTCAGCAGGTACTCGTAATGACAGTTTATTTGGTTCTCAATAAAACTGTACTTAAAACACGATAGTCCACAGATTAAGCGCTTTTGTTGGAATAACCAACTTCATCAGAATACGCATAATACAACTCAAAGGATTTAAATACCCTCCCAAAAAGCAAAAACCCTGACATCTCATCCTACTATTTGATCACTTCCTGTCAACTAATGCACATATTTAAAGGAAATAATACCTGACTTAAATTGCCAAGACATATGAAAAAGTATACTCCCGTATTACAAATAAATATAAAAATATAAACACACATACATATCACCAATGAATATAAATGTATATAAATATATAACAAACAACTGTAAATAATGTGATGCAGAAAAATGGGGCAATAAACCCATGAAATAACAATAAATAGCTTTTAAGTATTTTTTAAATATTTTTAAATGTTTTTTAAATATAAAACAAAGCTCTTAGCTTCAACAAGGGCATAATACTTATACGCTCATTAATGCCAGGATATGAGCCTGCATTCAACTTAATTTTCCATTTTAACTCTTATAATTCTAAATAATCATCCATACAGACAATCAGTAAATGTTGATAATCATCAGTAAATACTCCTAATTGTTAAAGTTACTGGCATAACCAATGCATGCTGTTAATCATTAGTAAATACTAATCATTACAGTTACAGACAATCAATAAATACTAATAATCATCAGTAAATACTACTAATTGTTAGAGTTACTGACATAACCAATGCATGCTGTTAATCATTAATAAAGACTACTAATCATTACAGCTTACAGACAATCAGTAAATGCTGATAATAATCAGTAAATACTACGAATTGTTAGAAGTACTGACATAATCAATGCATGCTGTTAATTGTTAGTAAATACTAATCATTACAGTTATAGACAATCAATAAATAATAATAATCATCAGGAAATACTAGTAATTGCTAGAGTTACTGACATAACCAATGCATGCTGTTAATCATTAGTAAATACTACTAATCATTGCAGTTACAAAGAATCAATAAGTACTAATAATCATCAGTAAATACAAATAATTGTTAGAGTTACTGACATAACCAATGCGTGCTGTTAATCGTTAGTAAATACTACTAATCATTACAGCTACAGACAGTCAATAAATACTGATAATTATCAGTAAATACTACTAATTGTTACAGTTACTGACATAACCAATGCATGCTGTTAATCGTTAGCAAATAATACTAATCATTACAGTTACAAGTTACAGATATAATCAATAAATACTAATAATCATCAGTAAATACTACTAATTGTTAGAGTTACTGACATAACCAATGTATGCTGCTAATCGTTAGCAAATACTACTAATCATTACAGTTACAGATATAATAAATAAATGCTGATAATCATCAGTAAATATTGCTAATTGTTAGAGTTACTGACATAACCAATGCATGCTGTTAATCATTAGTAAATACTACTAATCATTACAGTTTCAGACAATCAATAAATACTGACAATCATCAGTAAATACTACTAATTGTTAGAGTTACTGACATAACCAATGCATGCTGTTAATCATTAGTAAATACTAATCATTACAGTTACAGAGAATCAATAAATACTGATAATCATCAGTAAATACTACTAATTGTTAGAGTTACTGACATAACCAATGCATGCCAATTGTTAGTAAATACTACTAATCATTACAATTACAGAGAATCAATGAATACTGATAATCATCAGTAAATACTACTAATCATTACAGTTACAGACAATCAATAAATACTGTTAATCATCAGTAAATACTACTAATTGTTAGAGTTACTGATATAACCAATGCATGCTGTTAATTATTAGTAAAGACTACTAATCATTGCAGTTACAGACAATCAATAAATACTGATAGTCATCAGTAAATACTACTAATTGTTAGAGTTACTGACATAACCAATGCATGCTGTTAATCATTAGTAAAGACTACTAATCATTGCAGTTACAGACAATCAATAAATACTGACAGTCATCAGTAAATACTACTAATTGTTAGAGTTACTGACATAACCAATGCATGCTGTTAATCGTTAGTAAATACTACTAATCATTACAGCTACAGACAATCAATAAATACTGATAATCATCATTAAATACTACTAATTGTTAAAGTTACTGACATAACCAATGCATGCAGTTAATCGTTAGCAAATACTACTAATCATTGCAGTTACAGACAATCAATAAATACTGACAGTCATCAGTAAATACTACTGATTGTTAGAGTTACTGACATAACCAATGCATGCTGTTAATCATTAGTAAATACTACTAATCATTACAGCTACAGACAATCAATAAATACTGATAATCATCATTAAATACTACTAATTGTTAAAGTTACTGACATAACCAATGCATGCAGTTAATCGTTAGCAAATACTACTAATCATTACAGTTACAGATATAATCAATAAATGCTGATAATCTTCAGTAAATACAACTAATTGTTAGACTTACTGACATAGCCAATGTATGCTGTTAATCATTAGTAAATACTAATCATTACAGCTACAGACAGTCAATAAATACTTATAATCATCAGTAAATACTACTAATTGTTAGAGTTACTGATATAACCAATGCATGCTGTTAATCATTAGTAAAGACTACTAATCATTGCATTTACAGACAATCAATAAATACTGGTAGCCATCAGTAAATACTACTAATTGTTAGAGTTACTGACATAACCAATGCATGCTGTTAATCATTAGTAAATACTACTAATCATTACAGCTACAGACAATCAATAAATACTGATAATCATCATTAAATACTACTAATTGTTAAAGTTACTGACATAACCAATGCATGCAGTTAATCGTTAGCAAATACTACTAATCATTACAGTTACAGATATAATCAATAAATGCTGATAATCTTCAGTAAATACAACTAATTGTTAGAGTTACTGACATAGCCAATGCATGCTGTTAATCGTTAGTAAATACTACTAATCATTACAGTTACAATCAATAAATATTGATAATCATCAATAAATACTACTAATTGTTAGAGTTACTGACATAGCCAATGCATGCTGTTAATTGTTAGTAAATACTACTAATTATAGTAAAAGAGAATCAATACATACTGATAATCATCAGTAAATACTACTAATTGTTAGAGTTACTGATATAACCAATGCATGCTGTTAATCATTAGTAAATACTAATCATTACAGTTACAGAGAATCAATAAATACTGATAATCATCAGTAAATACTACTAATTGTTAGAGTTACTGACATAACCAATGCATGCTAATTGTTAGCAAATACTACTAATCATTACAGTTACAGACAATCAATAAATACTAATAATCATCAGTAAATACTACTAATTGTTAGTTACTGACATAACCAATGCATGTTTTTAATCGTTAGTAAATACTACTAATCATTACAGTTACAGACAATCAATAAATACTAATAATCATCAGTAAATACTACTAATTGTTAGAGTTACTAACATAACCAATGCATGCTAATTGTTAGTAAATACTACTAATCATTACAGTTACAGAGAATCAATAAATACTGATAATCATCAGTAAATACCACTAATTGTTAGAGTTACTGACATAACCATTCCATGCTGATAATCGTTAATAAATACTACTAATCATTACAGTTACAGAGAATCAATAAATACTGATAATCATCAGTAAATACTACTAATGGTTAGAGTTACTAACATAACCAATGCATGCTGTTAAATGTTAGTAAATCCTATTAATCATTACAGTTACAGACAATCAATAAGTACTAATAATCATCAGTAAATAGTACTAATTGTTAGTTACTGACATAACCAATGCATGCTGTTAATCGTTAGTAAATACTACTAATCATTACAGTTACAGACAATCAATAAATACTAATAATCATCAGTAAATACTACTAATTGTTAGAGTTACTGACATAACCAATGCATGTTGTTAATCATTAGTAAATACTAATCATTACAGTTACAGATATCAATAAATACTGATAATTATCAGTAAATACTAATTATTACAGTTACTTGACGTAACCAATGCATGCTGTTAGTCGCTAGTAAATATTACTAATCATTAGAGTTACAGATATAAGCAATAAATGTTCTGTCCAAAGGAAACACAAAGCAAGAAAAATAAATATAAAGTTTCCAGACAATCACTCAGCAGGTACTCGTAATGACAGTTTATTTGGTTCTCAATAAAACTGTACTTAAAACACGATAGTCCACAGATTAAGCGCTTTTGTTGGAATAACCAACTTCATCAGAATACGCATAATACAACTCAAAGGATTTAAATACCCTCCCAAAAAGCAAAAACCCTGACATCTCATCCTACTATTTGATCACTTCCTGTCAACTAATGCACATATTTAAAGGAAATAATACCTGACTTAAATTGTCAAGACATATGAAAAAGTATACTCCCATATTACAAATAAATATAAAAATATAAACACACATACATATCACCAATGAATATAAATGTATATAAATATATAACAAACAACTGTAAATAATGTGATGCAGAAAAATGGGGCAATAAACCCATGAAATAACAATAAATAGCTTTTAAGTATTTTTTAAATATTTTTAAATGTTTTTTAAATATAAAACAAAGCTCTTAGCTTCAACAAGGGCATAATACTTATACGCTCATTAATGCCAGGATATGAGCCTGCATTCAACTTAATTTTCCATTTTAACTCTTATAATTCTAAATAATCATCCATACAGACAATCAGTAAATGCTGATAATCATCAGTAAATACTCCTAATTGTTAAAGTTACTGGCATAACCAATGCATGCTGTTAATCATTAGTAAATACTAATCATTACAGTTACAGACAATCAATAAATACTAATAATCATCAGTAAATACTACTAATTGTTAGAGTTACTGACATAACCAATGCATGCTGTTAATCATTAGTAAGTACTACTAATCATTACAGTTACAGACAATCAATAAATACTGATAATCCTCAGTAAATACTGCTAATTATTAGAGTTACTGACATAACCAATGCATGCTGTTAATCGTTAGTAAATACTAATCATTACAGTTACAGACAATCAATAAATACTAATAATAATCAGTAAATACTACTAATTATTAAAGTTGTAGACATAATCAATAAATGCTGTTGATCATCAGTAAATACTATTACTCATTACCCTTACAGACATAATCAATAAGAGTAAATACTACTAACCATTAGTTATAGGTATAATCAATAAATGATGCTATTCAAGAGTAAATTTTAGTTACAGTACATTAACTTCAGAAAACATATGTCATTTCACATCCTCTTTATTCTATATACTTTCTAGTTACTACTACCAGTATATCAAACGTATTCCTAATTCAGGCCCTTTTTGCAATAATTACTTTTTACTTTATCTCTAATTTTGGAGGTGAGAGATTGATAGTCATGTCAGTAACAAATACTATGCAGAGTTCTCAGGCACATTATGACATCTTAAACAGATGTTTCCAAACACAATATTTAAAATGATGCTATAGCAATGGGTGTTGCCATTGTGACAGAGAGGGCCACATTTCAGATGCTTGTGTCCTCTGAACATTAAAATAAAGAAAGTGCCTAATTTTAATATTACTAACAAAATAAAGTCTTATTATCAAACTTTTGAAGGAAATGCATCTCTTACTTTTCTTCTTTACCTCTGTTGTAAAGAAAAATAAGTTGTGGATAAGTGGTCATTAATATTTAAATAGTTATTGGACAACTAAAAAGTTGAACTGATGACAAAAAATTAGCTTGCTGGTTTTAATTATGGTTAAAATATATATATGTGGCATGATGGTATAACATTTATTATTTATGTGACACAATGGTATGACATTTATTATGTATGTGGCACGGTGGTATAACATTTATTATGCATGTAGCATGGAGGTATAACATTTATTATGTATGTGGCATGGTGGAATAACATTTATTATGGACATAAAATGCTGATATAACATTTATTATGTATGTGGCACTGTGGTATAATAATTATTATGCATGTTGCACAGTGGTATAACATGCACTATGTATGTAGCACAGTGGTATAACACATATTATGTATGTAGCATGGTGGTATAACACTTATGTATGTGGCACGGTGGTATTTATTTATTTATTTACATTTGTTGACCAGGAGTGTCCAACTGGATGTAGGTCCATTTTCAGCGGAGGCCCGGGGAGAAAAGCTCCACAGTTAAAATAAACAGACAGTAGTTACATTGGATTACATAACATTTATTATGTATGTAGCACAGTGGTATAACATTTATTATGTATGTAGCATGGTGGTATAATGTTTATTATGTATGTGGCACTGTGGTATAACATTTATTATGTATGTCGCATGGTAGTATAACATTTATTATGCATGCATGTGGCATGGTGGTATAACATTAATTATCTATGTGGCACGGTAGTACTGCCTCACATCACTTCATGCTCTAGTTTTGCTCTCAGCTGTGGTGCCTTTTGTGTGGAATTCCCCCATCATTCTTGTGTCCTTGTGTATTTTTCCATGTGCTTCAGTTTTTCTACACATACTAAACACATGCAGTAGCTTAATAGGCACTGCTACAAATTGCCTGTAGGTGTGCATGCTTTCTGTGTTTGTGTGTGTGTGTGTGTGTGTGTGTGTGTGTGTGTGTGTGTGTGTGCGAGAGCACACTCATACATCTGCACCCTAAGATGGGTGAGTACCCCATTTAAGGTTAGTTTCATGCCTTACACCATTTATTGCTAATATAGGGTCTGATTAGCCACCCCCCCATAACCAAAAATTGGATTAAGTGGGTTGCTGGCAAATTAATATATTCTTTTATGTCAGCACTGACTATTTTTTTAATTTATGCATTTTTTTGTTTTTTGAGATACCTGAAAAATAGTTAGTCATGAGTTACTTGACTTTTTACACTTTCCTGCCATATGGAAATTGAGTCTTGGAAAAATGTTTAAGGTATATACATTGATTAAAAGTTATGTTTATAATCATAAATGGGCATTTGTTGCAATATTTTGCTGAATATGCCTGTTTCCACACTGATGATGCCTACCTGGTGCTGTTATATTCAAGTAGGGGAATATAAGGATTTCTTAGGTTTAAAAAAAGTTTTTACTTAGTTTTCTGAAGGAGTGCAGTTCCAATTAATGTGTTTACCATTGAGTGCTGTTCTGACGAGTTGCCCCCAGACTTGAATTAGACGCTGTTGATCAGGGAAGTATTAGGACTTTAGTAGTTATTGTATAACTTAGAGGAGAAGATTACGATTGGATGGCTTCATTGATCATTGATATCCATCTTTTCTTCATAAGCCCTTCCAATGTCCATCATCCATTAATTGGCTGTATTGTCATGCCAACAGTAGTCCAGTCATTCCTTTCCCAATGACCCATATGACCTTATGCTACCTTTTTGAGGAAGGTCTCTTCTCTCTAAAACAAATCTCTATGTTATGTTCTGTAAGGAGATGAAGAGCTGTAGGCCAAGAGGTCAGTTGACTGCCATATTGTTGGCCTCTAGAAATTATTTTTTCTATGGGTGCTTTTATTTATTCACTTAGTACTGTGCCTGCAGACATACAATGATAACTGCAGCTGGCAGTTATGTGTCCACACTACTGCATGCAGTTGAAGACCTAGACATTGCTACATGTTCCCTTTCCATTAATTTAGCAATGACAGCTTTCCTCCAGCCTTGGCTGGATGGTGAGTCCTCCAAGGAAAATCCTCAGCTGTCACCAAAGGTGGAGATCAGTCCTCCAGCCACTTATACAACTGCTCCCTGCCCATCTGGTCCTGTGGTACTCAGGCTGCTATGGGAACCCAGGCTGCTGCTAATGCAACTGGCTGCCTTACCCTGTGTCAGTTTTTAGCCTTTTTTTGGTGGGAATTAAAAAAAATACTGAATTGTGAAATTCTTGGTTCCTTGTCATTCCTTTTTTGGACCCACTACTTATATATTCTGAAGCCAGCAGACACTGCATTCACCTGAGATACAGTTATGCTTCCTTCTGTATGTGCAGCCCTCATGGAACTGTACGGCATGAGGTTTGCCCTTTAGAGGACAAGAGTTTAGCAAGCAGCATTGCAATAGGGGCAGTTGGCATATTAGCAGTGGGCATTTTTCTCTAAATGCTATCCCAATTTGCTGTAATGTTGGATTTTATAAGTATGTGCATGTTTCCACACATTGCATCCCTTGCATGTGTAGAGTGCCTCTCCTCCAAGGCCTTTATTGGCTACTGTGATTAACATTTACACTCTTCTTCTTCTTTCAGCTTTTCCCGGTTAGGGGTCGCCACAGAGGATCACCTATCAACTCATGATTGGTAGTGTAGTTTTACAATTTTGAGTTGCCAGCCTGGCACCCAACCTTCCACGGAAGGCACACACATGCACACACTCATGCCTAGGGCCAATTTAGAGTGTCCAATCCACCTACAGCATGTCTTTGGTATGTGGGAGGAAACAGGAGCACCCGGAGGAAACCCACACGACCACAGGGAGGACATGCAGACTCTGCACAGAAGGCACCCCAGCCGAGGATCAAACCGGAGAACCTCTTGCTGTGAGGCGGCAATGCTAACTGCTGCACCATCTTAACATTTACACTCTGTTGCCTATAATTTCCACAAGTGATGGCTTTTGTGTTGAAGGAATCCCACACTGTCTCCCAGAATACTGCACTTCTCACTCCCCGACATCTTCTGTCACCAATGCTACTACTGTAACCTGGATTCTGAAAGCAGCAGCAGACCACAGCCCATCAACAGAAGCTTAGCTTCCATTAAATCCTTTATCTATTTATGTGTTACATACATGAGACTGAAGACTTTGAAAACTGTCCGGGTATAAACCAATTTATGCTTATACTTAGCATTGAGGAGTGAAAACCAAACATACTAGTCATTGGCGACTCAGTAGTGAGACACACTGATGGCCCCCTCACCAGGCTCAACAAGGGGAAGGTCACAGTCAGCTGTTTGTCAGGAGATAGAATCTAAGAAAAACAAGCTTCAAAGCAGGATCTGACCAACGTAATCCACAGAGTAAACGAGTGCCAAGTGGGTAGTTGCAAGAAAATTTATTGATATTAAACAAGCGCTTTCGCTCGGCTAGATACCGAGCTTTTTCAAGTTAAAAATGAATTAAAACATTGGAAACAGTGCCATTTTATATATCTTTCCCTATCACATGGTTAGCTAGTTAGCTGTTAGTCTTAAGTCAATTAACAATTAACAATTAATAAGGAGTGCTACTTTAGTGAAGCAACACTCATAATTTAAAAAGGAGAAATGCTCATATGTTTAAAAAGAAATACCCATATTACAAAGCGTTGCACATTTGAAACATAAAATACACTGTTTAAAAATGTACGTGCTAATGCTCATGTACTAACTCTAGTAGCAAGTGTGTATACATATAAAACCTGTTAAATAAACTGCATTATCAGTTATGTTAAAAAGCTGTATTCCTGTTGTTCATAATTTTGTGTTAAATATATTTGGTGAATGTTAAAACAATTTTAAAAATAGTAGAAATAGAAAACATACATCTGTAGAGAAAAAATTGTTGAAAAAAGTATACAAGCATAAAGTTTACTGCAGTTAAAAAGTCATGTTGCAGCAGACACCTACAACAGTGAATGGTCTTACTGTGAAGGGTGTGTCTACTTACAAACCTACAAGCGAGCTCTTCTAATTTTGAGAACACTGCTGATGTTAACACTCTCATTTAAACCTGGGGCTCTACTTGCTTCTAACCTGAGTTGCCAGAAAAGTTCTGTATATTCTAGACTTGTTTCCCAATAGCCACCCCTAGCATTGGGAAGTACTTGTTCCAATACCAAGAACTTGAATTTGAAATTCTTGCAAACCAAGGAATGCTTATATAAAGCATTTGATTCCTTTTGTTTAGAAAAGTCATGTAAAT
This sequence comes from Protopterus annectens, assembly GCF_019279795.1. NCBI lineage: Eukaryota > Metazoa > Chordata > Ceratodontiformes > Protopteridae > Protopterus > Protopterus annectens. The sequence goes on from NC_056736.1 coordinate 734,548,679, forward strand.
GCTCATAAATTCTTCTTCTAAAAGGCCTTTCTGTTTTGCCAATATAGAAACTAGCGCAGGTGGTACAGAACCCTAAGTATACCACTCTTTTGCTGCCACAGTTTGTAAAAACTTTAGGTCTAAACAAAAAGTTCCTAGAAACAATGTAAATACTAGGGGTATCAAAAATGGTGTTACATTGTTTGCAGGCACCACATTTAAAGGTGCCTGCTTTGGGCAATTGAATGTTCGTTCTGGTAAGGTTGTTCCCTTCAAAAATTTCTTTGAGGTTGGTGTCCCTCTTTCTAATAAACTTTGGGTGTGGTGGTATAATATTTTTCAATTCATCATGTAGTGAAAGAATGGCCAATGTCTGTGGAAAATTTCTTCAACTTCAAAGGAGTTTAGACAGTAAGTGTAAATAAATTTATCTCTTGGTTTTGATCGTTTAGGAGCTAGAATCTGCCACATCATGCACACATGCAAGTCTGTCCACAACAGGTACAAGTATGACTCTGTCATTGCCACATCATGCACACACTTAAGTCTGTCCACAACAGGTACAAGTATGACTCTGTCATTGCCACATCATGCACACACTTAAGTCTGTCCACAACAGGTACAAGTATGACTCTGTCATTGCCACATCATGCACACACTTAAGTCTCTCTACAACAGGTATAAGTATGACTCTGTCATTGTCCATGTTGGTCTGAATGACTTGAGACGTACCTCCCTGGACTATATGAAGAGAGACATGACTGAGCTCTCAGACTATGTGCTCCAGGCTGGTGTGACCCTATCCCTGAGCAGCATCCTGCCTTCACCAAGAATGATGCCACAATACCAACAAAAAATGATTGACTTCAACAACTGGCTTAGTTTCGGGTGTCTTTCCGAGAGGATCCAGTATCTGTCTACCTGGGATGACATGGTTAACAAGCCTCGATGCTTTGCCAGAGATGGCCTCCCCCTATCATCCCTGAGGTTCCAGATCTTGGCCAAGGTTCTTGCCACCCCCATTGTGCCTTTTTTTAGGCTAAGTCCCAAAGACAAATATTCCAACATGAAAGATTTGTCAAAAAGCAAATTGAAGGTCATGCTGCTCAGTGCTAGGAGCCTTAATCTAAAAATGCACTCATCGAAGGCTTTCCTCACACTGGAAGATGTCAATGTCTGTGCAGTCATGGTAACTTGGTTTGGGGCTGTGGAGAGCACTCCTGCCTTACTAGGCTATACCTCATTCCACACTTTCCGATCCCAACATGAGGTTGGAAAGACTAAGGATGGTGGAGTCTGTATCTTCATTAAAGACATGCACACCTCCAGCATGACACATTGGAATTACTCCAACTGAAAGTGACAGATGGCAAAACACTTTTCCAAGTTATAGCCTGCTATAGACCCCCCTCCATGTCTTAGAACACCCACTTCTCCTATCTGGACCTACTTGACACCATCAAGGTACCCCTAACACCCTAATCTTTGGTGACTTCAACTACCCCACCATAGACTGGGTGAACTATTCCTGCACTAATCCACTCACCCAATGATTCCTTGACTTCATCAACTCTAATGCACTAGACCAGCTGGTCTCATACCCTACAAGGGGAAATAGTATACTGGACTCGGTTCTCACCAACATGGGTGACTGCTGCACCACTCCCATAGTATGTTCTTCCCTGGTGAGATCAGATCATTAGTCTGTCTAATTCAAAGTTTCTATTCCACCCAACCCCTCCTCAGCCATAACCAGACTAAAAAAAGTCTCAAAATCTGACTGCACCCTCCTAAGGGAGAGTATCAGCAGCTTCAGACCACTGCCCTCCTCAGAGGATGCAGAAAACTATGCTGTACAGTATGCCAGTGCAGAATACAAGCAGCTGTACAACTGCATGAACTCCGCCATACCCAACAGAACTAAAACCTGCTCCTCAAAGAAACATAAACCTGTCTAGTGGACATCCTCTATCAACAGGCTTTACAGCAAAAGGAAGAAACTGTTGTCCAAGGGTAAAAAGGAACAAATCACAAATTGGAAAATTTCCCTCCTCCGCCTCAACAAGCAAATTAGATCACTAGTGAAAAACTCCAAAGCCAATTATGAGTTGAAACTAGCCTTCTTCAGTTACGTTAGGAACCTCAGTGGCAAAGCCCAAGTGTGTTCCAAAGTAGTACTTAATAGTACCACTTACACTGATACTGCCGATTTAGCCAACCTGCTAACTGATAGGCTCAGTGCAAGCTTCACCCCCTTATCACCCCCCAAAGGCCCAGTCAACATCCCTGATACTTGTCCCACACCTCACATCTCCATAGATCAAGTGTTAAAGACCTATCCAAGGCAAAGAACACAGTTTTCATGGGACCTGATAATATCCCAGGCTGTATTCTGCACCATCTCCAGCAAGAACTAGCTTCACCATTGAGCACCCTATTCAGCCACAGCCTAATTACAGGCTTCATTCCAACAGAGTGGATAACCACAATTGTCAACCCCTTGCACAAAGGTTGTGCCACCACTGACCCAGGAAACTATCGCCCCATTAACTTGACAAGTCTGATCTGTAAAGCCATAAAGCCTATTATTATGGATCTCATAAACAATGACATAGGCAATCTCCAAAAACTCAACCCCACCCAATTCAGATTCGTCTTGCCTACTGAAATTAGTTGACTTCTTTGAGACTGTCACCAAGGTCCTGGATGAGGGAAGGTCAGTACATACAGCTTGCCTTGACCTGGCCAATGCCTTTGACACAGTTCCACACTCAGACATCATCAAAAAACTAACACAACTCGGTGTTAATCCCTATCTCATCAAATGGGTGGCCAAGTGGTTCACATATAGGACCCACAAGGTCAAAATAGGTGCCACCACCTCAGACAGCAGACCTGTCACTAGTGGTGTTCCTCAGGGATCTGTCCTAGGACCCCTAGTGTTTTGCATCTACTTTTTAGAGGTCCAGGCAAAGACAAAGGGACTGTGGCTGACCAAGTTTGTGGATGACTGTAAGTTGGGTGCTGTCATTGACTCCCCAAATGACGTTAACATACTGCAAGAGGGTCTCACAGCTACAAATAACTGGTGCCAAAGTCATGGACGTAAGTTAAACACAAAAAAAAGGTATTATCATACCATTCAATAAAAACATGGCCCCTACTGATTACCACATCAATGGCAACCCCCTAAGCACACAACCCATGGTGAGAGACCTGGGTACTCAGGTTGACAACAATCTCACATTCGACGATCACATTGCGGCAGTGGTCAGAAAAGCCTTTTACTTGGTTCATCTCATAAGTAAAGGGATTGCATCCAGAAAAAAGGAGGTTATTACCTCTCTGTACTCCTCCCTCATTAGACCTGTAATTGAGTATAACTCCCTGTTTGGTATGCACCTCTCCAAACACCTGCACCAACTGGAAAGGCCACAGAAATACCTCACAAAGAGAATCCATGGCCTCCAACACCTGTCCTATACAGACAGGCTCATATCACTGTCACTTTACTCTGTATCATACAGATTGCTCAGAGGTGATCTGTATCTCACCTACAAGGCAATATTGGACCCTGCCTACTAGAGATGCTCCATATCCATAAGTCTAACTCCTCATGCATTACTCACTCAATAGGCCTAAATCTAATATGTGACATCAACAAAACCTGCTGGAGAGACAGGTTTGTCTCCCAGAGGCTGCCCCATCTCTGGAATAGATTTCCCATGTATGTCAAACAGAGTACCTCACTGACCCCATTGCCAACATCCTAGCTGACAGGTTCAGTGCAAACTCCCCCCCCTCCCCACCAAAAGGGCAAATATCTATCCCAGCAGAGTGCTGCCCCCCTGACATCTCAGATGCTCAGGTAAGAGCTGCCCTCTCCAAAGCAAAAAACACAGCATCAATGGGACCAGACGGTGTCCCGGGCTGCGTCCTACATGAACTCCAAGAAGAGCTAAACCCAAACATAAAACTACTGTTCAATCTCAGCCTTACTACAGGATATGTACCCAAAGAGTGGTGTACAGCAACAGTGGTCCCTCTCCATAAAGGTGGTGCCTCAACGGATCCTGGAAACTATCGCCCCATAAGCCTGACTAGCTTGGTCTGCAAAGCTATGGAAAGGATCATCATGGACCTCATAAATAAAGATATTGGGGACCTACAGACACTGGATCCTACCCAGTTCAGCTTTGTTAAGGGCAGATCCTGCCTCTTAAACCTGGTTGATTTCTTTGAAACAGTCACCAAGGCCATTGACGAGGGGAAGGTGGCCCACACAGCCTACCTGGACCTCGCAAAAGCCTTCAATACAATACCCCACTTGGGCATTATAGATAAGCTCACCAGCTTAAATATAAACCCCTATGTCACTAGATGGGTTGCAAACTGGCTCAAGGACAGAACCCACATGGTTAGAATTGCTGGAGCCATGTCAGACTCCAAACCAGTTACAAGTGGCATCCCACAAGGCTCAGTCCTGGGACCTCTCTTGTTCGGTATATATTTCTCGGAGGTACAGGCCAACATGGAAGGACTGTGGCTGACCAAGTTCGCAGATGACTGCAAACTGGACGCCATAATCGACTCTCCAGCCGACACAAGCATCCTCAAAAAGGGCCTCATAGAAACAGACAAGTGGTGCCAGAGCCATGGCCTCAAGCTAAATGCCAAAAAGTGTATAGTCATCCCCTTTGGCAAAAACAAAGTGCCCACAAATTACCACATAGGTGGTAATCCATTAAGTACAGAAGAAGTAATTAGGGACCTGGGGACCCAAGTTGATAGCAATCTCTCATTTGACAACCACGTGGCTAAAGTGGTTTGAAAAACATTTTATATAGCCCACCTAATCATGAAGGGATTCACATCTATATCAGGGGAGGTCATCGTGCCTCTTTACTCATCCATTACCAGGCCCATAATTGAGTACAATGCCCCTTTTGGGATGTACCTTACCAGACACTTGCAGCAACTGGAAAGACCCCAAAAGTACCTCACCAAGAGGATCAAAGGGCTCAAACAGATGCCATATGCTGCCCGGTTAAAGAAACTCCAGCTCTACTCAGTGTTATACCGCCTGCTCAGAGGCAATCTGTGCCTGACATATAAAGCCATGTCCAACCCGGAATTAATGGACATGCTGCACCTCAGAAAATCCAAATCCCATCGAGCTACACGCTCGACAGACTTGAACCTCAGCACTGAAATAAATAGGATATGCTGGAGGGACAGATTCATAACCCAGAGGCTCCCTTCACTCTGGAATAAAATCCCAGTCCAGGTTAGGCAGAGTCCCTCATTGACTCTCTTCAAGAGGAATCTTGATGAGTGGATGGGAGATCATAGGTTTACCCCGGGTATCACTTCTGTGTCACTGTTAGACAGTGGCACAGTATACTAACCTCGAAAAAGGGCATAGCAAAATTAATTTAAAATGGGTGGCGAAAGCCAAACACACACTGGCTAGGCTTATAAATGCCCTAGGGCAGATAGCCTAGTATGAACCTATGAACCTATGACCCTGTTCAAGCACAACATTGATGAGTGGATGGGAAACCACAAATTTGTCCAGGGGTTCCACCTTTGTCCCTCACTGACAGAGGCAAGAGGTGCTGACTGAGATTTCTCTTTTGGGAATAAAACTCTTGGCTGGGCTTGTAAGGGCCCCAGGGCCATCAGCCTAGTAACCTCCTATGATCCTATGATCCTATGAACTAAAGGTATCACTTCATATTTTTACTCACTGATTTTAAGTTTGATATGTACAAAGGTGGTTATTTTACATTAATTGTAACGTCAGAGTCACAAGGGCGGGAGACTTAAACCTCGACACGGCTATTAATAGGACGTGCTGGAGGGATAGATTCATCACCCAAAGACTCCCTATGCTGTGGAATAAAATCCCGGTATATGTGAGGCAGAGCACCTCGCTGGCCTTGTTCAAGAGAAATCTTGACCAATGGATGGGAGATCGCAGATATACCCCAGGGATTACCTCAGTGTCACTGCTCAACAGAGGCACAGCAAAATAATGGGTATAGTTCCCCATACTAAAGGGGTGGCGTAAGCCACAAAACTATGGGCTAGGCTTGTAAATGCCCTCGGGCAGATAGCCTAGTATGAACCTATGAACCTATGAACCTATGAATTGTGTTATCTTTTAAAGAAATCTAGGTATACATTTTGGGGAATTAGAACATAGAGGCTAAGATTTTGTGATGTGAAACTAGAAACCTAGAGTTGAATCTCTTTGTCATTTGTATATATTTAAATTCTCAGAATAATTGTACAAGTCTTTTGGGAATTAGTCTGTTAGGTTTATATGTAAGTAATAGGCTTGCTCCCCTTGTGGACCATCTTAAGCAAAGCCATTTTTTTTAATGAGAATTAAACTTTGCCCTTCTTATCTGTGATGTAACACTTTAACCATTGTACTAAACCCTAGCTATCAATGCTATCCAGTAGCCTGAGGTTAGAATCAAACCTTATCTGTGCAGTAAAGCCCTTAACCATTATACCAACCCCACCCCCTTATATTAAAGCTTTCCCACCTTAATAAAAAGGTTTACGTAAATAATCAGCAGTTAAAATCTATGTATCTATACATTAGAGAAAAAAAAATGTTTACTGCTGAGAGAAGCAAAACAGGAACTAACGTTAATAAAACTGAATGTCAAATAATTTTTTGAAAGCAAAACTAGAAATAATCCAAAAAATTATTAGTAAGTTTATCCAGTTGAGCATAAGGCCTGTTTTAAGTATGGAAACCTATTAATTTTGGTTGTTACTAAATTTTTAGTGGCATTTTTGAGTTTAGAATCAGAATTTTTCCCTTTTCATGATAAATGTTATGCATTTAGAAGATTGGAGTAGGCAATATAGGTCATTAGTAATGCAGCATGCAAAGCCGTCCCTTCTCAGGTTTTCACAGAACAGAAGTTGATACAAACTTTTTCATATTAAGTGATTGAAGCAGATATTGAAAATGTCTGTTGTTTTAGGGATCTCTCTGTTTTAAGCTTTGTCCATGATTCTTGACGTAACAATTAAGAGGTACAAAGGCACAGAAATATAACAACACCAGAAAATATATAATAATGGTTAAAATATTACATTGTCTCATTTGGTCAAAACACTGGAAATTTCTTTGTATAATTATACATTTTTTAATTATTTTAAAATAAATTAAAAATTAAAAACAAACATTAAAATAGTGCACATGCAGGTTAATGTTAAGCATCTAGCTACTTTTGAAAAATCCCTTTTCATTGGTTCATATGTGACTGAATTAAAACAGAATTAAGCATTAGCTCATTAATATAGGTTCATAGGTAGGTACTAGGCTATCTGCCCAAAGGCATTTATAAGCTTAGCCAGAATGTGTTGGCTTTCGCTGCCTCCTTAGATTAGTTCCCCGTGCCTCTGTCCAGCCACTGAAGTGATCCCCGGTGTAAACTTTCTGTTTCCCATCCACTCGTCAAGGTTTCTCTTGAAGAGCGCTAGCGAGGAGCTCTGCCTAATGTAGATGGGAATCTTGTTCCAAAGCATGGGAAGTCTCTGGGACAGGAATCTATCCCTCCAGCACGTCCTATTTATTGTTGTGGTGAGGTTTAGATCCCTAGAGCGAGTGGCTCGAGGGGATAAGGTTTTCTTTATGTGGAGCATGTCCATCAATTCTGGGTTGGACATGGCCTTATATGTCAGGCAGAGATCACCTCTGAGCAGGCGGTATAAAACCGAGTACAGCTGGAGTTTCTTCAGTCGAGCTGCATAGGGCATCTGTTTGAGGCCAGTGATCCTCTTGGTGAGGTACTTCTGTGGTCTTTCCAGCTGTTGCAGGTGTCTTGTAAGGTACATCCCAAATGAGGCATTGTACTCTATGATGGGTCTGATGAGTGATGAGTAGAGGGGCACAATGACCTCTTTTGATCTGGATACAAACCATTTTGTGATTAGGTGGGCCACATAGAAGGATTTTCTAACCATTTTGCCAATGTGATTATCAAAGGAGAGATTACTATCTACTTGGGTCCCTGATCCCTTATTACGTTTTCCATATTTAGGGGACTACCACTTATGTGGTAGTCTGGAGGCACTTTGTTATTTCCAAAGGGAATAACTATGCACTTTTTGGCATTTAGCTTGAGGCCATGATTTTGACACCAGGTATCCGTCTCAGTGAGACCCTTTTGGAGGATGACTGTGTCAACCGGTGAGTCAATTATAGCTCCTAGTTTGCAGTCATCTGCAAACTTGGTCAACCATAGTCCTCCTGTGCTTGTTTGTACCTCTGAAAAGTATATGCCAAAAAGGAGGGGTCCTAGGACAGAGCCCTTGGGAACACCACTTGCAACCAGTTTAGAGTCAGACCAAGCTCCCGCAACTCTCACCATGTGGGTTCTGTCCGTGAACCAATTGGCTACCCATCTTGTGACATAGGGGTTTATGTTCAGGCTGGTGAGCTTGTCTATAATACTAGAATGGGGAATGGTGTCAAAGGCCTTTGCGAGGTCTTGGTAGGCTGTGTGTACCACCTTTCCTTCGTCTGTAGCCTTGGTAACTGTCTCAAAGAAATCTTCCAGGTTTAGGAGGCATGATCTGCCCTTAACAAAGCCAAACTGGGTAGGGTCCAGTGTTTGGAGGTTCCCAATGTCTCTCTTAATGAGTTCCATGATGATGCGCTCCATAGCCTTGCAGACCAAGCTAGTCAGGCTTATAGGGCAATAGTTCCTGGGGTCTGTTGTGGCTCCACCTTTGTGGAGCGAAATAACAATTGCTGTGCACCACTCTATGGGTACGTAGCCTGTGGAGAGGCTGAGTTTGAACAGTGTGTTTAGGTGAGGGGTTAGTTAATCTTTGAGCTCATGTAGGACGCAGCCTGGGACACCGTCCATTCCCATTGATGCTGTGTTTTTGACTTTGGAGAGGGCTATTTTGATCTGAGTGTCTGTGATTTCAGGGGCTCTACATTCTTCTGGTATGGTTATGGGCCCTTTTGGGAGTGAAAAGGGGGTAAAGTTTGCACTGAACTTGTCTGCCACAATATTGGTTGGTTCATTGTATTTTGTGCCATTCTGCACTAACTCCGAGCACATCTGAGCATTGCCACTTAGATCCTTGACATAGCTAAAGAATGCCTTGTGGTTATCTTTGGAGTCCTTGGCAAGTTTTCTTTCAAAGCTCACCTTAGACGATTCTATGAGAGATCATAGTTTCTTGCTGATACTGATCAGGGATGTATTCCCTTCTTGGGATTTTACTCTTTTCTGCACTAGTTTCCTGCTTCTATTGTATAGCTTGTTTATGGCAGGGGTCAACCAGACTGGTTTCCTTTTCTTGGAGGAGTGAGTCTTGGTTTTGCTTGGGATAGCATGATCCATGCATTCTTGTAGGTGCCAATAGAAAGCATTAATAAAGGATTTTGCAGCTTGGACAGCGTTATCCTTTAGCATGGGGGCTTTGAAACTTTCCACCTCCATCTTAAGTAATGTGAAGTTTGCTTTTGAAAAGTTTTTCACAGTGGTTTCCTTGTCCGGGGCTGGGGGCAGAATGTGAATATCCAAAGTGATTTGTTTATGGTCAGATCTAACCAGCGAGGGGTTGACCTCTGGTATGGAACATTGGTCGCCCATGTTGGTGATGACCAGGTCCAATATGTTGTCACCTCTGGTGGGAGTGTTGACCAGTTGTTCCAAGGCATTTGAGTTTATAAATTCTAGGAAATGTTGGGCAAGGGAGTTAGTACTTGAGTAGTTCTCCTAGTTAATGTCTGGGTAGTTGAAATCACCCAATATAAGGGTGTCTGGTAGAACCTTTATGTTACCCAGTGTTTCCAGAAATGTGGAATGGGGATCCTGGGACATGGTGGGTGATCTGTAGCAAGCTACAATTTGAATTGCAGTTTTGCCCATTGTTAGTTGCACATGGATAATCTCTGAAGCATTGTGCTGTGCCACTAACCTGGAGGTGTGGGTATCCTTGATGAATATGGATACTCCCCCACCTTTTGTATTTCGGTCCAGGGTCTGTGGCCAAAATGTATGGTATGCATTGTAACCTGGTAGTGCTGGGGTGCTCTCTGGAGCCTTAAACCAGGTTTCAGTTACTGCACATATATCGATTTTCTCCATACTGAGGAGTGCTTCGAGTGCATGCATTTTGAGGTTTAGACTTCTGGCATTGAGTAGTATTACCCTCAGAATTTTGTTACTTGTGCTATTTACAGTGATGGGTTTGTCTTGCTTAAAAAAGGCACTATGGGGGTGGCAAGAGCCTTGGCCAGTATTTGAAAGCCTAAGGGTGGCAGGTGCAAACCATCTCTAGCGAAGCAGCGTGGCTTGTCGAGCATGTCATCCTAGGCAGACAGAGACTGGATCCCCTTTGAATGACACCAGAAACTTAGTCAATTGTTGAAATTGATAATTTTTTCTTTATACCATGGTATAATTCTTGGTGAGGGTAGGATGCTACTCAGGGTCAGGGTCATACCGGCCTGGATTACATGATCAGAGAGCTCTTCCATGTCTCTTTTCATGTAGTCCAGGGAGGTAAGGCTCAGGTCATTCACACCAACATGGACAATGGCAGAGTTGTATTTGTACTTGTTCTGGAGTGACCTGAGTGCTTGTGTTATGTGGTGGATTCTGGCACCCGACAGGCAGCTAACAGTGTCCCTCTACTTATTCAGCCTAGTGAGTGGGACGTCAGTGTGCCTGACTATAGAGTCACCTATTACTAGTATGTTGGGTATGTTATTTTGCCTTAAGGGCTGTGATTGCATGGCACACTGGTTTTGTGAAGTATGTGTTTCATGATTTGTTTTGGGGGGTTGAGGTTGCTTGGGTGTCTGCTTTGGAGGTCTCTGTTGCTTTTGCAGATTTTTATTTAGAGCCTCTGAGTATGTTTTCATGTATTTATGTGTGTTTTTTGCTGGTGCTGGTTTAATGGGTCTATGTGAGACTGGTGGTGTGATGCCAGAATTTCCCTTCTCCATTTGATGGTCTGATCCAGTCTTGGGTTGAGAGAGCTTAGCCTCCAGTTTGGCTGTATAATTGCATCTCTTGCATGTATTAGTGTTTGGTGGTAGGAGGAGAGGGTTGTCTGTGTACATGAGGCAATTGTAACATTGCCTCAAAATGCCCAGATTCACCAGTTGGACTGGAGAGTACACCTGAAACTGCCCTTTGGACATGCCTGGATAGGTACTGTGAACTGTTTTACTGGATGGCTGGTAAGGTCGAATAGAGAGCCTTGTCCTTCTGTACTGCTAGGGTTTATAAGTGCTTGCTATGAGTTTTGAGCAAGTGCTGAGCTGAGAAATGAATGGCTTGAGTGCTTAAGTTGAAAGTTTGTCTAGTTCCAAGAGAAAAATTGAAGAGGAGACTTCATGGAGCCGGGAATAGTTATACCCTAGCTAACCGGCGCTGCCTGGCCCGCAAAACTGGGCAAATGCGGTTTTCATAGCAGGGAAAGGAAAGAGATAGAAATTAGCCCAAAATGGCAAACTACTACTTTCTGGGCTGAAGCTACTCCTCCAGGGACAGATAGGCTGCTCAAAGCTCCCCTCTCGCACAGGTGAACAGAGAAACGTCCTTCTATCCAAGTAAGGTATGGGCAATCACAGAGATTTGTAATACAGCCCTGAATTCAGCACTAACCTGAAAACTGGACTATACTAGCTTAGAAAGGTGGGGAACAAGTAGATATAAATATATATATATATATATATATATATATATATATATATATATATATATTTTTTTTTTTTTTTTTTTTTTTTAGAAAATAAAGCAGATACAATCAAAAAAGCACTTTAAATATGCATAAAAATATGCTTATTGTTATATATCTCAGTTCAGAGCTGTAGTCAATGCCTCTAGCAATAAAGTAGGAAGAAACACAAATACAGTAAAAGAAGATGAATAAAGTGCAATTTTTATATATATATAAAACAATAGAAAATTAACAATCTGATTTAAACAAGTTACCCAATTAACCATAAAAAAACTCAAAACTGACCCCAGTTCCAGCAGTCTTCAATCAGACAAGTTCTAACTGCACACTCCCGCTACTAGGGTGCAGGGGAACCTTCCCCAAAAAAGATGGCCTGGATCAGTGCTCTAGTTATACAAACAAAGCTAGATTCAGCAGGCCTGAATCTGGTCCTGTGGTACAGCAACAAGGCGCACCAATTTCAGAAAGAAACAGTTCGAATAAGCAGGCACAATAAGCCTGTGATCAGAAATTCCCAGCTCAGAAGGGCAGAATCCAGCCTCTCCTCCCACAAGAGTGCAGACCACAAACCCTCTTAATGTAGAATAACTGGCCTGAAGCCCAAGTGCTTAAACCAGAACTAATACACTTTCAGAATAGCATATACTGAGCCTTCAATCAGCAATTCCGAGCTTAGAAGGATGTAAGCTACCTGTCCTGCCACAACAGTGCAGACCACAAACCTTCCTAATGTAAAACAACCTGTATGAAGCCCAAGTGCTTAAACCAAAAGGCTTAGAATAACAGTTACAATTTAATCAGGCTACTACCAAGCAGTAATAAAGGCACGCAAATAAAAATAATACTAAAACAATATGCAAAGCATAGCTGTAGACTAATTTAGAAGGAGCCAGGTGTTTATGACTGAAGGCAATTAATCATGAAGCTTGTTTGTAACTTAAGGTATCTACGGGAGCAGATTTACTACCCTCATCTTGTTTTATATGAATTGCAGATTGTACGGTACTGTATGACACAAAGCTAGTCTTCCCTTAACTCAACCAATGTCCTTAAATAGACCTTACATAGAACCACAGGGCTCATCTTATCAGATCTGTATTTTCTTTTAAAGCTTCCTCCCCTGAAATAAGATTATAATGTATTATCTTTTCTAAAATGTATATTTTCATGTTTACACATACATTTCATTTCTTTTTTCTCTGCAAACACTGATCAAATACATTTCCGAAGATGCCTGTACATTTCAGCTGTCCTTTCTGCTAGGTTCTTCACAACTCTCTTTTAATCACACTTTGCCTGCCAAGCTTTCTGTTTACCCTGAGGCATACCTGTTACATTGGTTATCGTTTTATCTCTGAGCTTTTACAGCTACATTTTCAAGTTCATTTTGTGTTCTCCTGTTTGATGTAACAGAACACTTTCAATTTAGTCAGCATTGATTCTCCAACTGAAGTCACTATAAAGCAATTTTTGTCTTTCCAGTTGGCTTTGTACCTTGAAATTCATAAGTCTGGCTGTATTGGTGTTCTGTGAATAGCAAGTCAGTGTAGCCCTTAAGAAAGCCATTTTAAACCTTTTTTTATGATTTCTTATTGGTTGCAGTGGAGGTCCCCACTTCTGAGAGAGACCAGTGTTTGGACACAGAGGTAAATATTTAGACTGTGGTGAAATTCATGCCTCTGTATTAAAACCTCAGAACCCCACAGTTATTGCATAATGCAATAATAAAGGCATACTGCAAAGGGTTGATACACTATTCCCGCTTTAAAAAAATAATGACCCTACATAGCATAGGCAAAGTGTTATTTTATTTAATCATTTTATTTTTAAGTTATGAAGTACTGCTGAGCAAATCCCATTTCCAGTGAATCCCCAGAGAAAAAAATGCATACACAGAACTGAAGCAGGTGATACGTAAAGACCAAAGATGTACAAGATATCATATGTAGTCAGAGCACACTGTCAAAGTGAGTGGGAACAAAATAATGCATCATATCACATAATGTAATCAGAGCCCACTAGCAAACTGTCTGGGAGCAAATATAAACAATATATCATATACAGTCAGGGTCCACTATAAAAGTGAGTGGGAGCAAAGAGATATACTATAGCATATCCATCCATCCATCCATTCATCCATCCATCCATCCATCCATTCATCCATCCATCCATTCAGATCCCCTTTTTCTCATTTTTGCACATGGGGTCAGGGTGTCACTTCAAGAGTGACAGTCACCTAGAGCCAAGGTTTCCACTGCCGGATGGCTAGCCCTGTGCAGATTTACTGTACAATATATTATACAATAAATACTCATTACTATTAAAAAATGAGCATACTGACTGGACAGCCCAACCAGAATGCCTGTAGATTGATTATATGACAACGGAAATAAGTCTGGACTCTGAAGTACCACTGACTGGCATATGATAAGGGACAGAGCAAAATATAACAAAAATCAGGCACATTTTGCAAAACTAAACAAACCAAAAACTACTTGATTTTCCTTATATGTTTGCACTGTTCCTCATAAATCACTATTTAAAAAAAAAAGACAGAGATTCTGTTTTCTCTGTCACTTCTCCTACACTACACTACACTGATATCCTGGCAAGTGTGGGAACTTAAGTTTTATTCGCGTGCACAGTCATGCCTCTCAGCTGTTGAGATTCTCGCAGAATGTCCAGATTTTTGCCTCATATTTTTGGTCTCTTCTTCATAACATTTGTGGTTTGGCAGTTGAGTTTCAGACTTCATAACCTTCAGAAAATGTGAGCTAACACAAATCCTGTTAGTCTAGCAACTTTCTAAGTTTATAAGGACAATATTTAAAATCTGTCCCTATATATAGGGCTTTGTCTCCCCATTATTTATGTCTTGTCTAGATTTCATGTGCTAAGGGTTTGCGGGGTATGTGTGCAGCACATCCATATAGGGAAGAGAACGTGGAAGAAGACTGAAGTCCTGTTATATATTATTTAAAAAAGGTAAGCAATTTCTTTCTTAAATAATGTCATTGGATAAAAGCAGTAATCCACTCCTGTTTGTGGGTATATCAGGATTTACTCACAGTTGGCTTGGTTTAAACCACACCATCCATGGGGAAATCCTGATATATCTATGCACAGTTGTGGATTATTGCTTAAATTTAGTTAGAACACAATATCAAAGTAAGTGGGAGCAAAAAGATACAATATATCATATAATGTAGTCACAGCACATTATCAAAGTAAGTGGGAACAAAACGATACAATATATCATATAATGTAGTCACAGCACATTATCAAAGTGAGTGGGAGCAAAAAGATACAATATGTCATATAATGTAGTCACAGCACATTATCAAAGTAAGTGGGAGCAAAACGATACAATATATCATATAATGTAGTCACAGCACATTATCAAAGTGAGTGGGAGCAAAAAGATACAATATATCATATAATGTAGTCACAGCACATTATCAAAGTGAGTGGGAGCAAAAAGATACCATATATCATATAATCTAATCAGAGCACACTATCAAAGTAAATAGGAAGTACTGCGACATGGAATAAATTATGTAAAAGAAAAAACAGACAACATAAACTGAGTATATACAATATTACTGGCAGCTGGTGCATTTACAGTAACATACAAAGCCTCGAAGGCAGGCTACAGCTTTCATACTGATCTACAGATAAGCGGTCTATAATGAAATAGCACGTCTTCCTTTGCTGAGACACAAAAACTTGTAATGGAGAAATTTAAAATGAAGAAACATCAGCAGAGTGCAGTAGAAAACTACACAAAAGACTACAAAACAACCATTTTTGCACTCCCCCTTGACAAGTGAGTTCTGATCACATAACTTCAGTGTCTGTATATACTACCTGAGAATTTGTACAAACTCAATGAAAAGAGAAAAGTGTTGAAAAAACAAAAAAAACCTCACCTTTTCCCTCTTCTCTGACTTGCCCAGTCTAGTAACAAACTATGTCACTTGTGATTAAACAAGCTGTAGCATATTAAAACATGAACCTTTTACATAAGCAATTTGTCAGTTTATGTTTTCAGATCTGACAAGGGAGTAGATGACAAACAATAGTGCTGCACAGACAAGTCCATGAAATACACACTCCAAGGCAAAGACAGCCTTTCCTTGTTACGTAGCATTCGCTATAATCTCAAAGGGATAAGAAGTGGATGTAAAATAAAGAGAGAAACCAGAAAGAAGTTAGATTAGATTAGTAGGCTGTAGTAAAAATAGGGAAAAGATGTGATGGAAATAAACTTGGGAAGTTGAAAACAGAATTAGAGAAGTAAAAACACATTGTGTTCCTTAGAGTATGTCTACTTTTTCTCCTGGCCTTAAAACTGTACTTTATTAACGTGTATTGTACTTACTGTATTTGCTGTACTAGTCTTTGTGGAACTCTTCTCACCGGGCCTCAAAATGGGATCCATGTCCAGTCAGACTTTCCCAGTAAACAAATGTAAAATAAATAAAAAAGGTAACAAGATGAGCAAAATAGTTAAAAGTATGGAGAGCATGAAGGATGACCAGCTGGACCATAGACAAAGAATGAACGAACAGATAGGATTTGGCGGACGTCCTTCCAAAGGTGCAGTCTGAAACAGAAGTGAGACAGATGTTTTCACTGATTTCTGAAAGAGATACCTTATTCCAGAGCTTAGCAATGATTTCGTAAATTATGCAATTCCCATATTGTGTCTTGAACTTTGATCTTGTAAAAGGGCAGTAGTAGCTGCCGTTAACTAGTCTTCTGGGATATCATAGGATCAAAGGAACGTAGGAGATTACTAGGCTATCGACCCAGAACTTATTTTAATCCTACCATTTCATCTCTGTGTAATACCATAGAAATGCTAGTCAATACCCAAGATTGCATTTAGGGATGACTGCCCATATCCAGAAGGGTTGTGGACTCTATCCCCAGTAAGAATTTATGGTGCCCAATTCACTCACCTAAGTTCCTCTTGAACATTGTCATAGAGCTGCTCTGTTTCACATGAATTGGTAGCCTGTTCCAAAGACATGGCAGTTGCTGGGAGATATATCTTTCCCTCCAGCATGTCCTATTTAAGTCACACGCCATATGTAGGTACCTGGAACAGGTAACTCTAGTCCTGTTTGATTTATAGGTATGCAGCAAGTTCATTAGGTTTGGGTCTTGGATTGCTCTGTAGACCAGGCATAAGTCCCCAGTAAGAAATCTATACAATACAGAGTATAGTGGTAGGGACTTTAGTCAGTCTGCGTAAGGCACATGCTGGAGCCCCTTGATCTTGTTTGTTGTACATTTCTGAGGTTTCTCTAATTGCTGCAGGTGCTTAGTATGGTATATGCCAAACTGGGTGTTATACTCAATTATGGGCCAGATAAGTGCTGAGAACAGGGGGGTTATAACTTATTTTGCTCTTGAGACAATGCCTTTACTAATCAAGTGTGCCATGTAGAAAGCTTTATTTACTACAGTAGACCCATGGTGGTCAAAGTTAAGGTCGGAGTCAACTTATGATCCTAGGTCTCTTATCGCTTCAATGGCACTTTGGGTATTGTTGTTGATTTGATAATGATGATGCATTTCTTTCCATTCAGTTTGAGACCATGACTAATACACCAGTCATTGGTCTGTGTAAGACCCTCCTGGAGTATACTGATGTCATTTGGGGATTCAATGATTGCACCTAGTTTGCAGTCATCTGCAAAGTTGGTCAGCCACAACTCCTTAGTTTTGACCTGAACTTCTGAAAAGTATATACCAAACAGTAGGGGGCCCAGCACTGATCCCTGTGGCACCCCACTGGTAACAGATCTGCTGGCTGATGTGAAGTCACCCACTTTGATAGTGTGTGTCTGGTTTGTGAGCCAGTTGGCAACCCATCTTACAAAGAAAGGGTTTACATTCAGTTTGCTAAGTTTATCAGTAATGACTGAATGTGGGATTGTGTCGAAAGCCTTTGCAAGTCAAGGCATGCTGTATGCACAGATTTGCCCTCATCAGTAGCATTTCGCACATTTTCAGAGAAATCCACCAGATTTAACAAGCAGGATCTGCACTTCATGAAGCCAAATTGGGTAGGATCCACGATTTGGAGGTCACTTATGTCTTTATTTGTACGGTCCATAACGATACATTCCATGGCCTAACAGATTAGGCTGATGAGGTGTATGGGTCTGTAATTCCCTGGATCTGTTGCTAGGCCACCTTTGTGCAGGGGGATAACTGTTCTCCATTTTGCAGGAACAAAGCCTGTGGTTAGGCAATGATTGAACGGGCTACTAAGTGGTGATACTAGTTCATGTTTTAGCCTGTTTAGAAGACAGCCTGAGATGTCATCTGGTCCAATAGAGGCTGTGGGGTTTTTTGCCTTGGAAAAGGCTTTGAGAACCTGCTCTTCAGATATGTAGCATGGTGGAAGGTTTTTTGTAAGTTAGGAGGGAATAAGGGAGTGGAATTTTCACCAAACCTATCTACTAGCAGGTTTGCTATCTCTTTGGGTTCAGTGTGTATGATACATTTGGCCATTAGTTCTGCACATGCTTGGGTCCTACCCTTAAGGTTACATACACATCTGTAAAAGACCTTCTGGTTATGCTTGCCTGTACCTGGTAAGTTTCTCTCAAAGTAACCTTTGGAGGATTTGACAAGTTGTCTTATTTGCTTGTTGAGGATGAGGAGGGTGCTTTTCCATTGTTGGGGCATTGCCTTTTTTTCTTGGACAGCAACTTTTTGCATTTCATAGGTTCATAGGTTCATACTAGGCTATCTGCCCTAGGGCATGTATAAGCCTAGCCAGTGTGTGTTTGGCTTTCGCCACCCATTTTAAATTAATTTTGCTATGCCCTTTTTCGAGGTTAGTATACTGTGCCTCTGTCTAACAGTGACACAGAAGTGATACCTGGGGTAAACCTACGATCTCCCATCCACTCATCAAGATTCCTCTTGAAGAGAGTCAATGAGGGACTCTGCCTAACCTGGACTGGGATTTTATTCCAGAGTGAAGGGAGCCTCTGGGTTATGAATCTGTCCCTCCAGCATGTCCTATTTATTTCAGTGCTGAGGTTCAAGTCTCTCGAGTGCATAGCTCGATGGGATTTGGATTTTCTTTGGTGCAGCATGTGCATTAATTCCGGGTTGGACATGGCTTTATACGTCAGGCACAGATCGCCTCTGAGCAGGCGGTATGCCACTGAGTAGAGCTGGAGTTTCTTTAACCGGGCAGCATATGGCATCTGTTAGAGCCCTTTGATCCTCTTGGTGAGGTACTTTTGGGGTCTATCCAGTTGCTGCAGGTGTCTGGTAAGGTACATCCCAAAAGGGGCATTGTACTCAATTATGGGCCTGATGAGGGATGAGTAAAGAGGCACGATGACCTCCCCTGATCTAGATGTGAATCCCTTCATGATTAGGTGGGCTATATAAAATGTTTTTTAACCACTTTGGCCACGTGGTTGTCAAATGAGAGATTGCTATCAACTTGGGTCCCCAGGTCCCTAATTACTTCTTCTGTACTTAATGGATTACCACCTATGTGGTAATTTGTGGGCACTTTGTTTTTGCCAAAGGGGATGACTATACACTTTTTGGCGTTTAGCTTGAGGCTATGGCTCTGGCAACAGTTGTCTGTTTCTATGAGGCCCTTTTGGAGGATGCTTGTGTTGGCTGGAGAGTCGATTATGGCACCCAGTTTGCAGTCATCTGCAAACTTGGTCAGCCACAGTCCTTCCATGTTGGCCTGTACCTCTGAGAAATATATACTGAACAAGAGAGGTCCCAGGACTGAGCCTTGTGGGATGCCAGTTGTAACTGGTTTGGAGTCTGACATGGCTCCAGCAATTCTAACCCTGTGGGTTCAGTCCTTGAGCCAGTTTGCAACCCATCTAGTGACATAGGGGTTTATATTTAAGCTGGTGAGCTTATCTATAATGCCCGAGTGGGGTATTGTATCGAAGGCTTTTCCAAGGTCCAGGTAGGCTGTGTTTGCTACCTTCCCCTCGTCAATGGCCTTGGTGACTGTTTCAAAGAAATCGACCACGTTTAAGAGGCAGGATCTGCCCTTAACAAAGCCGAACTGGGTAGGATCCAGTGTCTGTAGGTCCCCAATATCTTTATTTATGAGGTCCATGATGATCCTTTTCCATAGCTTTGCAGACCAAGCTAGTCAGGCTTATGGGGCGATAGTTTCCAGGATCCGTTGAGGCACCACCTTTGTGGAGAGGGACCACTGTTGCTGTACACCAGTCTTTGGGTACATATCCTGTAGTAAGGCTGAGATTGAACAGTAGTTTTATGTTTGGGTTTAGCTCTTCTTGGAGTTCATGTAGGACACAGCCCGGGACACCGTCTGGTCCCATTGATGCTGTGTTTTTTGCTTTGGAGAGGGCGGCTCTTACCTGAGCATCTGAGATGTCAGGGGGGAAGCACTCTGCTGGGATATATATTTGCCCTTTTGGTGGGGAGGGGGGGAGAAGTTTGTGCTGAACCTGTCAGCTAGGATGTTGGCAATGTCTGTGGGTTCGGTGTATTTTTTGTCATTTTGGACTAATTCTGAGCATATCTGGGAATTCTCACCTAGGTTCCTAACATAACTAAAGAATGCCTTGTGATTATCCTTAGTGTCCTGTGCAATTTTTCTCTCGAAGCTGGCCTTAGACGATTTTATGAGTGCCCGTAGATTTTTGCTAATACTGATCAGAGATGCCTTCCCTTTTTGGGATTTTGCTCTATAATGTAGTAGCTTCCTCCTTCTATTGTATAGTTTATTTATGGCTGGGGTCCACCAAACAGGACTTCTGCCTTTGGAGGATTGGGTCTTGGTTTTATTTGGGATTGCATGATCCATGCATTCCTGAAGGTGTTCATAGAATGCGTTTATAAAGGATTCTGTGGTCTTGGCCGTATTTTTCACAGGCCCGGGGGCTTTGAAGGATTCCACCTCGGTTTTGAGGAGTGTGAAATTTGCTTTAGAGAAGTTTTTCATTGCAGTTTTCAGGGCAGGGGGTGGGGTCGGGATGTGAATATCCAGTGAGATTAGTTTATGGTCTGATCTTAACAGTGAGGGATACACTTCTGGTCTGGAGCATAGAGTCCCCATGTTGGTGATGATCAGGTCCAGTATGTTTTCCCCTCTTGTGGGAGTGGTAACAAGTTGTTCCATAGCATTTGAGTTTATAAATTCTAGGAACCTTTGGGCTAGGAGCTAGAGTAATGCCCCCAGTCTATGTATGGGTAGTTGAAGTCACCCAATATAATGGTGTTTGGAGAAACCTTCATATTTTCCAGTGTTCTCAGGAAGGCCGAGTGGGGTTCCTGGGTTTGGGAGGGTGGTCTGTAGCAGGCTATAAACTGGAAGGCAGTTTTACCCACTGTTAGTTGCACATGGATAGTCTCTGATGCTTCGTGCTGTGCCACCAACCTGGAGGTGTGGGTATCTTTGACGAATATTGATACTCCCCCTCCTTTTGTGGTTCGGTCCAAGTTTTGGGGCCGAAAAGCATGGTATGAGGTATAACCTGGTAGTGCTGGGGTGCTCTCGGGAGCCTTGAACCAGGTTTCTGTTACTGCACAGCTATCGATGTTCTCCATGCTAAGGAGAGTTTCGAATGTGTGCATCTTGAGATTTAGACTTCTGGCATTGAGTAGCATTACTCTTAGTTTCTTATCCGTTGTGATACCTATGGAGGTGGGTTTGTCTTTTGAGCCTTGCCTAAAAAAGGCACTATGGAGGTAGCAAGAGCCTTTGCCAATATCCGAAAGCCCAGGGGTGACAGGTGACAGCCGTCCCTAGCGAAGCATCATGGCTTGTCGAGCATGTCATCCCAGGCTGACAGGCATTGGATCCCCTTTGAATGACACCAATACTTAAGCCAATTGTTGAAATTGATCATTTTGTCTTCATATTGTGGCATCATTCTTGGTGAGGGTAAGATGCTACTCAAGGTCAGGGTCATATCGGTCTGGGCTACATGCTCAGAGAGCTCCTCTATGTCTCTTTTCATGTAGTCCAGGGAGGTACATCTCAGGTCATTCACACCAGCATGGACAATGACTGAGTCATATCTGTACTTGCCTTGGAGTGACCTGAGTGCTTGTGTTATGTGGCGGATCCTAGCGCCCGACAGGCAGCTCACTGTGACCTTCTCCTTGTTCAGTCTGGTGAGCGGGAAGTCAGTGTGCCTGATGATAGAGTCACTTATTACAAGTGTATCAGGTGTGTTGTTTAGCCTTAAGGGCTGTGACTGTTCGGCACACTGGCTTTGTGAGCTATGTGTTGCACGTGTTTTGTTTTGGGGTAGCTGTTGCTTGGGTGTCTGCTTTGGAGGTCTCTGCTGCTTAGGCATATTTTTATTTAGAGCCTCTGAGTATGTTTTTGTGTGTTTATGTGTTTGGTTTGCTGTCGTGGTAGGTCTATGTGAGACTGGAATTGTAGTGGGTGTAGTTTCCTTCTCCTCCTGACTGGTTACACCAGTACTGAGTTGAGAGAGAGCTTAGCCTCCAGTTTGGCTATATGGTTGCATCTCTCACATGTGTTGGAATTTGTTGGGAGGAGGAGAGGGTTGTCTGTGTACATGAGGCAGTTGTAACATTGCCTCAAGATTCCCAGATTCACCAGCTGGACCAGAGAGGAGGTTGACAACTGACCTTTGGACATGCTAGAATAGTATTGGGAATTCCTTTATAATTGAAAAAAGGGCCAATGGGGAAGAAGGTACTCAAGGGGAGTTTGTAAGGGTGTAGTGCTTTTAATTCTTTAGTGCTGACATATAATTGCTTTAGTAAGCAATTGCCAGGTAACTTAAATGCAATGTGTTACAGGTAACTTAAATGCAAAAATGACAAACAGTAACTTTCTTTCAAGTGAAACAAGGAAATAAGTACAGTAAGCAATGCAGATATCACTAGGGATCCACATAAGCGCTGAAAAGCCGCGTTTTAGGTGGAATTAGCGTTTCAGGGAAATAACAAGCAAACAAACAACAAGCATACAAACAAAGCTAGATTCAGCAGGCCTGGATCTAGTCTATGCTACAGCAAACAAGGTGTACCAATTTCAGTAAGAAACAGTTCAAATATGCAGGCACTATAAGCCTTTAACCAGAAATTCCCACCTCAGAAGGGCAGAGTCCAGCCTCTCCTCTCACAAGAGTGCAGACCACGAACCTTCTTAATGTAAAATAACTGGCCTGAAGCCCAAGTGCTTAAACCAGAACTAATACACTTTTAGAATAACAGACACTGAGCCCTCAATCAGCAGTTCATAACTTAGAAGGATGAAAGCTACCTGTCCTGCCACCACAGTGCAGGCCACAAAACTTACTAATGTAAAACAACTGGTCTGAAGCCCAAGTGCTTGATCCAAAAGACTTAGAATGATAGCTACACTTTAATCAAGTTACTACCAAGCAGTAATAAATACAACTGAATACTTTAAAGAATGCCTGGATTAGTGCTCAAGTTATACAAACAAAGCTAGATTCAGCAGGCCTGGATCTAGTCTATGCTACAGCAAACAAGGTGTACCAATTTCAGTAAGAAGCATTTATTGTAAACTTTTCTTGATGCTGGATGTCCACCAGCGTGGCTTGTTTTTACGTGGGGCCCTGACTTTGATTCTCTCTGGAACAGCTCAGCCTATACACATTATAAAAGTGATTGTATAGGGCTTTAGTGTAAGATTTGGTGTAGTTAACAGTTCCAGCTCGGGTGGGGCTTGGAATGCATTTATACCTTCACCTAGGAGGATATATTTTGCCTTGGTAAAGTTTTTTAGCCTGATTTCACCCTTTGTGAGTTCTGGTGTTAGTGCCAGCTTGAAGGTGACTATTTCTGGTCAGTTTTACCTAATGAGGGTCCAACAGTTGCAGCAGTGCCTCTGTTTGACATGTTGATGAGGACCAGATCCAAAATATTTGTTCTCCTTGTCGGGGTATGGGCAATTTTTTCCAGGACATTTGAATTAACAAAGTCAAAGAATTTTTACGCTAGTGAGTTAGAGCTAGTGTAGGTTTCCCATTTGATGGTGCAATAACTGAAATCCCCCATAACCAGTGTGTCTGGTAAAATTAGGATTGTGTCCAGTTTGGTCAAGTGGACTTCATGGGCATTGTGACCCATGGAGGGGAATCTGTAACTAGCTATGACTTCAGTGGGAGTATTACCCACCGTACTCTGGCCCTGGTGTAGACGTGATGTGAATTTGTTCTCAAATATAGATTGAAACACCGCTTCCTTTGATTTTCATGCATTCATTTTGCCGTCTAAAGGTGTGGAAGTCATTGTAGCCTTGGAAGGCCAGGGTACTCTCTGAGGCCTTGAACCAGGTTTCTCTGACTGCACAGACATCTACATCTTCTACTGATATAACTGCTTCCAGGGAGTGTAGTTTTTGGTTTAAGCTCCTAGCATTTGCATTTAGCAGTATGACCCTTATTTTGTTTGATTGGTTAATTTCACTTCAGTAATGTTTTCGAGACCTTGTCTAAAAAAGGCACTATGGGGAAGGCAAAAGTCTTTGCCAGCAGCCAAAAGCCTAGAGGTTCCAGGTATAAACCATCTCTGCAAAGCAGCGAGGTTTGTCGATCATGGCTTCCCAGGCTGACAGAAACTGGATCCCCTTTGAACGACACCAAAAACTGAGCCAGTTATTGAAATCGGTCATTTTTTGTTTATACTATGGCATAATTCTAGGTGAAGGTAGTATGCTGTTCAAGGCTAGGGATATACCTGCCTCGGACACATACTCAGAGAGCTCAACCATGTCTGTCTTTATATAGTCCAGTCAGGTATGTCTCAGGTCCTTCACATCAGCATACCATCATGAATTATGATAGAGTCATAATGGTACTTGTTGCTGAGAGACCTGAGTGCATGTGTGATCTGATGAATCCTGGCACCGGACATGCAGCTGACTGTGACTTTCGCCTTCTCCAACCTGGTGAGTGGGACATCCATGTGTCTCACTATTGAGTCTCCAATGACAAGAAAATGTATTTTTTGAGTGTTATACCTTACTGGCTTGGTGGGTGAGATACTGGTGTTGCTATGTGTCATGGGTGCTGTGGGCACTGTGTTAGTTCCAGCAGTCTTGTGTTTTGGAGGTCTCTGGTGCTACCATAAGTTTTTCAAGAGAATCTCAACATATGTGGATTTATGTGTTTGATGTGTACTATGTCTATCAGTAGTGGTACTATGAGCATATGTAGTGGTGGGTGAGTTGAAAACCTTCTTCGAGTTAGTGTTTTGAGTAAGACAGAGCATGATTTCTACATTCTTGGTGAAAATACATCTCTCACACTCTGTACTAGAATGTGTTATTAGTAGAGGGTTGTCTGTGTACATGAAGCAATTGCTACACTGCCTCAAGAGACCCAAGATAACAAGGTTGGCAGGAGAAATAGGGGGATTAAAACTGTCAATAATGCTAGGTTGAAGACTGTTGTCACTATGGGTGGCTATTCAGAATTGATCACGGACGAGCTCAGTGGATGGATATTTCTGCCTGGGTTTTAGGGAAAATTTGTTAAATTTAACTTTCCATCTTTGATGCACAACTATAGGGCAGTGAGCAGTGCTGCGTAACATTCAAACAAGCAGAAACCTGCTCAAATGCAGGGCCTAAATACCAAAAGCTAAAAACTTGAAAGAAATTTTAAAAATAGTTAAAAGGACCAATGAGGATGCTTTCTACAAACCCTAGACCAGCCTCCCTTTACCAGGCAGGTCCCAATCAGCACAATTCTCTCGTAAAAGTGCAGATAGGCCACTTGCAGTCCATGATGGCCTATAAAATCTGCTCAGAAAAAAAAACAAACCACTACAAACAGTTCCAGAAGCAGCAAGCCAGTATCTGGACTATGCTATAGCTACTAGCTATCCTAGTTTCAGTGTGAAACAATTGTGAATATTTAAAACAGCAGAAAAATAGCAGTGAAACACTAAGAAAACATTTAAAACAGCAGGAAAATCAGCAAGGATGCTCTAAAGAATGTTTTAAACAGTTAACATATCAGTTATTTAAACACTGCTTTGCAGGAAAACTAGACCAAGTAGAACAGATAGCTTAAAAAGCAGAGAAAAATACCAGTAAGTACTGAACAATCAATAAAACTAACAAAAAATCTTTGTAAACAGTGAGAACAGTAAAGCAGGCAATTGCAGTACAACAGTGTAGTTTAGTATACAGTAAATAAATACAGTATAAAAGTAGCTGGCAGAAAATAAAAAAGTGCAGTAAACAGCATAAATAAGTAAAAAAAAAGCAACTTATATTTTTTTGGAAGCTCAGAAGCCTGTAGTTGTCTGGTATCTCACTCACAGCTGTGGCTGGTAGCCCACCTAAGTTCTGCTTGGTAGAAACAAGCAGAAACCTGCTCAAATGCAGGGCCTAAATACCAGAAGCTAAAAACTTGAAAAACAAACTTTAAAAAGATTCAAAATAACCATTGAGAATTCTTATCCCAAGCCCTAGACCAGCCTCCGTTTACCAGACAGGTCCCAATCAGCACAATTTTCTCACAAAAGTGCAGATAGGCCCCTTCCAATACATGATGGCCTGGAAAGCATGCTCAGAACAAATAAACCACTACAAAAGGTTCCAGAAGCAGCAAGCCTGTATTTGGCCAGTGTTACAGCTACTAGCTACCCTAGTTTCAGAGGGAAACAGTAAAGAATGTTTAAAACAGCAGAAAAACAGAAATGAGACACTAAAAATGTTTAAAACAGCAGAAAATCAGCAAGGAGGCTCTAAAGAATGTTTTGAACAGTTAACAGATCAGTCATTTAAACACTGTTTAGTGGGAAAACCAAAACAAGCAAAACAGATATGTTAAAACAGTGAAAAATACCAGTAAATACTTAAACAGTGAAACTAACAAAAAAAGCTTTGTAAACAGTGAAAACAGCAATTTTAGCTTTCAGTCTTTGAAGCTAAGTGTGTGTCACCGTCTTCCCTTTAATATGACTATCTGTTGTGTGTTAACACAATAGTGCTTTATGATATACTTACATGGATATGTAGTAATTTCAAGGCGTGAGTATATTTTCTTGTTATAAGTGTATACTAACTTCTGTTGACATTAGTCTTCAGATAATGGCTCAGCCGTAGACAAACTTGCATAATCTTTTATTGTTTTCATTAATCAATGGTATATGTTTTGTGGCAGTTGACTTGGGTTATAACTTATAGCTGGAAAGGTTTTTTTTTTTCATTTTTGTCCAAATTTTGCAGGCAGATTTTGCAGTTCTCTTGTAAGCTGACTTTGATAGTGTCAAAGAACTGGAGGGGCAGAAAACAAATAACATGCACAGAGAAGGAAGGAAGGAACATGCTCTGTGCAGTTTTCATGTTAATGCTTGCAGGCCTACAACTAGAGATAAAATAAAGGAGGCCTAGTTCTTCAGTAGTTGAAAATTGTATGCTTTTGGGCAAGTGTTTCACTTTGACTTTTTGTAGACTCTTCTGGTAAAATTGTTGAGTTAGACACAGACATGACAATGTAATAGTACCAGTTATGACCTGAGTATCGCCTAATGGAAACGTGGCCATAACTGGAGATATATAGCCATAATTCAAATTAATTTCACTAATAAAAAAATTGAAAAAAGTAGGGGATTCCCTGCAGGATGCCAAGAGTATCTGGAGCAGGGCAAAATAAGTATAATTTCTAGTGAACTGTTTTGAGTTTTGTTAAGACATTACCCTTTGATCCAGACCAATGAAGGTGTGTACAGGCTCATATTTTGAGTAAGTGGTATAGACGCTAATCAGTAATTGCATCAAAAGCTTTCATAGGTAGGTTCATAGGTTCATAGGTGGGTACTAGGCTATCAGCCCTAAGGCCTATACAAGCCTAGCCGTAATGATTCCCTGGCCATTGCTTCCCACAAATTATTTACTTTCCTGGACCACTGTCTAGCAGGGCTACTGATGTGAATTTCCTATCTCCCATCCAATTGTCAAGGTTCCTCTTGAAGAGGGCCATTGAGGTGCTCTGCCTGACATGTATGGGCAGCCTGTTTCAGAGTATGGGGAGTCTCTGGGTCAGAAACCTATCCCTCCAGCATGTTCTATTCATCGTGATGACAAGGTTAAAATCCCTGGAGTGTGTGGCTTGGAAGGATTGGGATGTCTTTAAGTGTAACATGTCCAACAGCTTTGGGTTTGACATGGCCTTGTATGCTAGGGAGAAATCGCCTCTAAGTAGGCGATATGTGACAGAGTATAGCTGGAGTTTCTTTAGATGGTCAGCATAAGGGATTTGATTTAGGCCTGTGATCCTCTTTGTGAGGTATTTCTGTGGCCTTTCTAGTTGTTGCAGATGTCTTGTGAGGTACATACCAAATGAGGCATTGTATTCTATAATGGGTCTAATGAGGGATGAGCACAGAGGGAGAATGACCTCCTTTTTTCTGGATGAAAAGCCCTTAGTGATGAGGTGTGCCACATAGAAGGATTTTTTAACTGCTGTGGCTATGTGGTTATCAAAGGTGAGACCACCATCCACCTGTGTCCCTGGGTCTCTTATCGCACTTTCAGTGTTTAGTGTATTGCAACCTATGTGGTAGTTCACAGGTATGTGTTTTTTCCCAAGGGGATAACTATACATTTTTTGGCATGTAGCTTGAGCCCATGGCTCTGGCACCAGGCATCTGTTTTGGTAAAACCCTTTTGTAGTATATCCACATCCACAGCTTACAGTCATCTGCAAACTTTGTAAGCCAGAGTCCCTTAGTGTTGGCCTGTACTTCAGAGAAGTAGATGCCAAACAAGAGTGGTCCCAGGACAAAACCCTGCGGTACACCACTTGTCACTTGTCTGGAGCTGGATTTGGAGTCGGCTACTTTTACAGTGTGTGTTCTGTCAGTAAGACAGTTTGCAACCCATCGAGTGATGTAGGGATTAATGCCCAGTTTAGTAAGTTTATCTGTGATTCCAGAGTGGGGGATAGTGTCGAAAGCCTTAGCGAGGTTCAAGTAAGCTGTGTGAACCACCTTACCCTCATACTCTGGAGACTGATTCAAAGAAGTTGATCAGGTTCAGGAGGCAAGATCGGCCCTTCACAAACCCAGACTGGGTGGGGCCCAGTGTTTGAAGGTTGCCAATGTCTTTGTTTATAAGCTCCATGATAGTACGTTCAAAATATCAAAAGTAACCTGTGATGTGAGTCAACTGCAACAAACATCCCCCCCACAAATCAGCAACTCAGGCCCTACAACATAGCTAGAGTTCTTGTTAATTTTGCCACCTTGACAACTATTTATGGTTCTTTATCTTCTTAAATATTTATTTATTTATTTATCCTTTTTTTGACTGTGTTAGTCCTCCTAGGCTGATAGCCTCTTTTCAGGGGAGCCCCAAGATAGTATTTATACTTCTTGGTGAAAATTTGGTTATGACGTCAGGGAACTTCCCCTACTCTTTTCGCTTATGGGGACGCTATTCTTGGTAGCACTTCCTGTCTTCCAGTCTGGGTTTATAGGCAGCTCAGAGAAGCAGGAAGGGAATGGAGGAGGAGGCTAACAGAGATTCATGCACTGTAATGGAAGGAGAATTTGAAATGGAAAATGAAATTTTAGCCAATGCAAGATCGGAAGTAACAGTCGAGAAGGTGCAGGTAGCCCAGCCTGCAAATGAAGGAGTAGAGAAAGTGATCGAACTTTCACTCAAAGGTTTAGCAGCTGATGGGGTGTTGGATTCGGAAGGGATTTTTCAAATAAACCTCTTCAGAGAGGAGGTACCTGAGCAGCAATGTATGGTTACAACCCTCCAGTTGGGAGGTTTACAGGATGATATATTATTCAACTTTGTTTATGAAAGTGAGCCAGAAAGTGGCAAGGATGTGTCTTGGGGTGATGTAATGGAGAAAATTCATCAGGAGGAAGAAATGGTCATGAAAAGTAAATTGTATGCAGAGACGGTGAAGTTGGTGCTGAAAAAAAGGAAGAGGTCATAGGAGTTAAAAAAAAGATGACTTTTGCCATACTATTGAAAATAAAGATGGTTCTGATCTGGACAGATGTAAAGTATGGGATGAAGTAATTTCACCACTGGGATTGTAATGTAATTTTGAAAATTGAAAATGCGAGTGTTGTACATTTACCGAGTGTTATAACTGTTGATTGAAAAAGGGGTAAAGTAAAATATTGGGGCCAGCCTAAAACATGATTTTTGCATGGTAAAAATTATCATTTAATAGGAAATTGTGATAAAAGATGTTTTTCATGTGGAAAAATTCAACATGATGCAAGTGATTGTGAAGTGAGATGTTATAAATGTAATAAAAAGAATCACCTGGGGAGAATGTGAAGAAAAAGGAGAAAAAAGAGAGCCTGATGTTGTGAAATTATTAACAGAGAAAGATCAAAAGGATGTAGGTGAGCAAAAATACATAGAAGTAATGGAATACAAATAGTGGCTATAAATAATGAACCAGTCATACAAAAAGTGACTATACATGAAGAATTTAATGTAGGAAAAATCGAAGAGGAAGAAGCAGGTTTGAGTGATAGCGATGATATTAAATGGAGCATAGTAAAGCAAAAAAGAAATTCAACTGATAAAATAGTATTCAAGAGGAAAAGGAAAAATAAAGAAGGATTTAAAAATGAAAAAAATAAAGGGAAAGGCTGAAAAGATATTATTCGAGATTAAATCACATGTAGTGTTTTAGCATTAAATGTGAATAGTTTTAAAACGCTTCAGAGAAGAAGAGGTATTCTTCAGTGATGTAAAAAGCAAAATAGCGATGTTATAATATTAGAAGACATTAGATTTCTGTTTCACATGGAAAGATATCAAACTGAATTGTGATGGGAAAAGAATGTGATATATAATGTTGGTAGGCAAACTTGTTCTGGATTACTCATATTATATAAAGACACAATTAAAGTGTTAGATATTATGTTAGTTATAACTGGGAGAGTTACTGTAATTGATATAAGATTAATAGATCCTTCTTATAATTATTGCAATATATGCATATGAGAAAAAAACAGAAAAATGTAATTCAATAGGTGACAGTTAATATGGAGATTATTGTTACAGGGGACTTTAATTGTAAATTAAGATTACAGAAAAAGGTTTATGATGTTAGATTGGTATGACCCATTATAACATACGGACAGTTAACAATTTGGAATTCAGACACTTGGATGTATAGAAGAGGAGATAAAACAACTGAGATAGGCTATTTATAATGTCAGAAAGTTTAGTAATAGTAAAAAAAAGGAGTGTTATTGACAGGATTTTCAGATCATAGGGCTATATGGATTATCATAAAAGGAAATGCTGAGTATATAAGAATAGGAAAAGGTTTAAAATGATAAACAACGTGAAGTGGGATGTTACCAGGAAAGAGGATGTTATGAGATTAGAGAAAGAACATGTAGAGATGAGAAAATTTTATAAAGATTAATCAGAATGGTGGTTAAATTTTAAACTGAAATATAAAAAATGCTATGTGACATGGGAGAAAGAAAAAATATATATATGAGCAAAATAAATTATAAGAAGTTGAGTAATGACACGATTGTTTAGAGAAGAACACTGGGAATTTTTTATCAATGAGCAGAAATTATATGAATTGAATAATAAGAAAATAGAGCATTTATTGTATAAACAAATACATTTTCTGCAAGGAAAAAAAGAAGAAACTGCACCGTATTTAAGTAAAATAATTAAAGAGAATAATAGTGTAATAAGAAAAGTGAAAGATGTAACAGGCATAATACATAATACACAGAAGGAGCTTATGAATATAGTAAAAATACATATTAGGGTATTATTTAAAGAGCAAAGGGTAAAGACATGGAAGGAATGGAAGGTAAGTGCATTGCCGGATAAGGATAATAAGGATTTAAACAAAGGAATAAAATTAGATGAATTATAACAGGTGTTAAAAGTAATGAATTTAGATTCGGCTACAGGACTGGATGGATTTGAAAATAGGATGTATAAAAATTTGTCCATAGACAAAAACAAATGGTTTGTAAATGTATTAAATGAATGGCTAAATAAAGGTTTTATGTATAATGAGTTATGTATGGGTATTTTTAGATGTATATGGAAAAAAAAGTGAGAAATCAGATATGAAGCATTGGAGACCAATTGTTTTAGATAATACAGATAATATTTTTAATGAAAATTATGAAAAAAGAATGGAAGAAAAAGTGGGTAAGGTGGTACATGAAAATTTGTTTAGTATCAAAGGTAAAAGGGTTCAAGATTTATTATTAATAATTAGAGTTAGTGAAAAATATAGTATTTAGAAATGTTAAGGCAAAATTGATGGTAGGAGGTTTAAGTAAAGCCTTTGCTTTGATTCAGCATGCAATATAATGGCATATACTTGATGTGTATAACATAAGTAAGAAAATTAGAAAATATTTTCATGTCAGCTTATAAGTTTAATATAGTGAAGGTTATGATAAATGGATGATTAAGTGCGGACATAGAGTTAGAGAAAGGTATTAGGGTTGTCCAATGACTGGAATATTATTTGTTCTAGTAATGAATGTAATATCCACATTTGTGAATAGGGAAATGGAAAAAAATGAGTTATATTCCAAATGAAGGGAGAAAAATGCCTATGTTGTTAAATTATGCAGATGATATTATCATTATTACTAAAGACAGATGAAGTATGAATGCAGTGATAAAGCAAATAGGTTCATAGGTTCATAGGTAAGTACTAGGCTATCTGCCCGAGGACATATGTAAGCCAAGCCAGAATGTGTTGGCTTTTGCTGCCCCCTTAGATTGGTTCTCTATGCCTCGGTCCAGCAGAGCCATTAGTTCCCTGTGCCTCTGTCCAGCAGAGCCACTGCAGTGATCCCCGGGGTAAATTTCCTGTTTCCCATCCACTCGTCAAGGTTTCTCTTGAGTGTTAGTGAGGGGCTCTGCCTAATGTAGATTGGAATCCTGTTCCAAAGCATGGGGAGTCTCTGGGACAGGAATCTATCCCTCCAGCACATCCTATTTATCATTGTGGTGAGGTTTAGATCCCTAGAGGGTGTAGCTCTCGGGGATTTGTTTTTTTTTAGGTGGAGCATGTCCATCAATTCTGGGTTGGACATGGCCTTGTATGTTAGGCAGAGATCACCTCTGAGTAAGTGGTACAGCTGGAGTTTCTTCAGCCGGGCTGCATAGGGCATATGTTTGAGTCCAGTAATCCTCTTGGTGAGGTACTTCTGTGGTCTTTCCAGATGTTGCAAGTGTCTTGTAAGGTACATCCCAAATGGGGCATTGTACTCTATGATGGGTCTGATAATTGATGAGTAGAGGGGCACAATAACCTCTTTTGTTCTAGATGCGAACCCTTTTGTGATTAGGTGGGCCACATAGAAGGATTTTCTAATCACCTTGGCAATATGATTATCAAAGGAGAGATTACTATCTACTTGGGTCCCCAGATCCCTTATTACATTTTCTGTATTTAGGGGATTACCATGTATGTGGTAGTTCACGGGTACTTTGTTATTTCCAAAGGGGATTACTATGCACTTTTTGGCATTTAGCTTGAGGCCATGATTTTGACACCAGGTATCCGTCTCAGTGAGACCCTTCTGGAGGATGTCTGTATCAGCTGGAGTGTCAATTATGGCCCCCCAGTTTGCAGTCGTCTGTGAACTTGGTCATCCATAGTCCTCTTGTGCTTGCCTGTACCTCTGAGAAGTATATTCTGAACAGGAGGGGTCCCAGGACTAAGCCCTGTGGGATGCCACTTGTATCTGGTTTAGAGTCGGACCTAGAGCCTGCAACTCTCACCATGTGGGTTCTATCCATGCGCCAATTGGCAACCCATCTCGTGACATAGGGGTTTATGTTCAGGCTGGTGAGCTTGTCTATAATACCAGAATAGGGAATGGTGTTGAAAGCCTTTGCGAGGTCTAGGTAGGCTGTGGGGACCTCCTTTCCCCTCGTCTAAAGCCTTGGTAACTGTCTCAAAGAAGTCCACCAGGTTTAGGAGGCATGATCTGCCCTTAACAAAGCCAAACTGGGTAGGGTCCAATGTTTGAAGGTTCCCAATGTCTCTGTTAATGAATTCCATGATGATGCGCTCCATAGCCTTGCAGACCTGGCTAGTCAGGCTTATAGGGTGATAGTTCCCAGAGTCCGTTGTGGCTCCACCTTTGTGGAGCAGGATAATTGTTGCTGTGCGCCACTCTATGGGTATGTAGCCTGTAGACAGGTTGAGTTTGAACAGTGTGTTTAGGTGAAGGGTTAGTTCATTTTGGAGCTCATGTAAGACATAGTCTGGGACACCATCTGGTCCCACTGAAGCTGTATTATTGGCTTTGGATAGGGCTGTTTTAACCTGTGTGTCAGTGATTTCCAGGACACTACATTCTTCTGGTATGGTTATGGGCCCTTTAGGGGGTGAGAGGGGGGTGAAGTTTGCACTAAACCTGTCTGCCAGAATGTTGGCAATATCAGTTGGTTCAGTGTATTTTGTGCCATTCTGCACTAACTTAAATCAGATCTGAGAGTTTCCACTTGGTTCTTGACATAGCTTAAGAACGCTTTGTGGTTATCTTTGGAGTCCTTGGCAATTTTTCTTTCAAAGCTAGCCTTGGATGATTTTATGAGGGATCGTAGTTTCTTGCTGATACTA